>NC_056732.1:992655087-992817587 GCF_019279795.1 Protopterus annectens | reverse complement strand
CTAAGCATATTTCATTCTCTCAAATGAAGCATTCTTGGAGAAAATAATTTAAAATGGTGATGGTTGTGATCTGCTCTGCCCCTCTGAGAAAAGTAAATTCTGTGTTTATGATACTAAATGCTGCTTTTCTTCAAAAGTACTATTTTGGAGCAACTGAATTTGTCAGAGCATGATGTTTTAAATCAGTCAAATGATGCTTTAAAAAAACAACTCTAAAGTGAGATGTGGACCTACACTGGTATGATAGTCTGCATTTCTCCTGGAGAGAAGCCAGCCTCCCAAGTGACAGGCATAATGGACAGCTTTTAAAATAACCAACGGATAATAGCTATAAACTTAAAGCACAAAGCCTTGCTTCAAACAGTAAGAGGTGTTGCAAGATAAATAAAAAAGTTATTTAAATTCAGTAGTAGTAGCTTTCCAAAGAATATGATAAAGGAGGCAGACAGTAAGGGCAGCATCTGGGCAAAAAAAAGATAAAGGTCTTCAAAGTATGAAAGCAACCTAACATAAGTACTTGTCTGTCTACAAGGCTTCATGAACCAGTCTTACTGATGAAAGACAAACAGCTGGTTACTGTTGCAGTCACTTAAACATGGAAAAAATTAAAATCTGTTAAATCTAAGATGTCAGCAGATCAATGAACAGACTCACCAGTGCAATAGGAAGCATAAAATAAGAATAATGAGAATGCAGCACAGGTGAAATGAAAATACAATCATCTATAAACTTCATAATGAAAAAAGGAAGTTTTTTTATTTATTATTATTGACTATTTTTCGCTGGGTAAGTGAACTGCTCTGCTGACCTTTTTCAGCCTCCAACTGAGCTCAAAGAGCAGAAAATTCATCATAGTCTTTCAATCAATATTATATGCGAAATGAGTATATAGCAGTTCCAGCAGGTTTATGAGATCCAGTAACAGATGTACTTACACTTGCTTTTGTGATTGTCTTTGAATCTGATTCAGAAAAAGCTGTAAGTGGCTGTATGGCCCACAGTAAATGTGCTATTTATTTCAGAGATACTATGGGTCTGAAAGAATTTTACAAAATGTGCTGTACAATGAAAAAAAAACACCGCTGTATACAAATTGGTGACCCACCCACGCAGTCTATCTGTATGCAACACTAGATTGGTATGGCAGAAAGCATGACACTGTGTGTTTTAATCTGTTTAACCATACATCTGAGCCATGTATAATGTACAAACATGCAGACAGATGATAGCTTCTGAGATATGAATCCCTTACCACAGAAACATAGAACTTCTGTCTATAAAGCACAGTCATCACAAGCACAGTCAACCCTTACATAGTCATTCGTTATGAGCCTGATAACTCATAAACCAAAAAGAATTAGCTGACATACAAGGTACTTATCTGTTCATCATTTTCTGGTTTTGACCTAAAGTATGGACAAGTCCTGCAAACTGTGTACTCCATTTAAAATGGGGTCATAACCTTGACTCTGAAATTCAAGACATATTTCAAAGATGGCAACACATTAGCACACCTTATTCAGAATTCTGAAATACAAACCAAATCATCCTGTCACTGTTCTAGAATATATATGACATGATGTTGGCTCTCCAGTATGCAGCATGGAATGATAGGACCATATGAGTACATCCAACACCAAAAGGACATGGCTGGTAGGCTCCAAGTAACTATAAATAATCAAATACCCACATGCATACGCAAAGAGAAATGTGTTTGTATGAGTGTGTGTGTGTGTGTGTGTGTGTGTGTGTGTGTGTGTGTGTGTGTGTGTGTGTGTGTGTGTGTGCATGCCTGTGTGCAAGTGTGTGTGTTTACATATAAATGTATTCAGTGTTGTGTGTGTATTTACACACACACACACACACACACATGTGTATATGTATATATATATATATATATATATATATATATATATATATATATATATATATGTGTGTGTGTTTGTGTGTGTGCGCGTGTGTATGTGTATATATATATATATATATATATATATAGAGAGAGAGAGAGAGAGAGAAATGTATACACACACACACACATATATATATATATATATATATATATATATATATATATATACATGCATACATATAAATAAAAAGACAAATATAAGTGTAGATAGAGGTGTATGTGTGTAAGTGGTGGCAAAATGGGATTGTTTTTCTGGAGTGCAATTACTGCACATGCACATAACTCTGCTCTTTAGTAATGGGGTATTCATATTGATTGTGACAGACCAAATGAAGCCCCGTCTTAACAATGGTTGCAGCCATATATTACGATTGCTTTGATATCCAATTATGTAAATTGTGGCAGGAAGATCTAGGTCATTTGTAGTGTTCTTCTGTCCGCTATAATCTTCTGACAGTGTCCCTGTGTTGTCTCAGTGTATTGTAATATTGACAATGCTTCAACAACTGTAGTAAGCAGCCACCATTCACCAGGAGAGGGATGAATGGAAGTCAATGAAAAGTAGGTGTCATGTGTGGTAGCTGTACTATCAGGAACTATATACAACCAATTTATAACACATGTTTACAGGCACAAGAGTCTGTAAATGTGCCATACTTGTTACTATTGGCCTGTCAATTCCTAGCAGTATGAGTCGCACTACAGGGAATGACTTGTATATGCGGTAATCATGACTGTTGCAGGTGATGTGTACATTACAGTCCTGGTGGATAATATTCATTCACAGTGTAAGCTGTGCTCACTATGTATCAGTCCTACGTCTTTTACCACATGAATTGTAAAAACATTATGGATTCTTCTGTGTGATTCTATATGATTGTCTGCACATTTCCAGAAATATTACTCAGATGACGTAAACTGAACTGACTTGCCAGAACATATATCAGGACTATTTATAAATATAATAGGCCTGATCATTAGTGCACTAACTCCATCACTTCTGCCTAGTCTGCTAAGAACTGTGCTGATCTTTGAACCATGAGGCAAGACATGTGCATTATTTCACCACTGTTTGCATGTCCACATTGCCCCAGGGCTGACAATGCTGTGCATCCTGCCCTGTGACGGCCATTCCTTGCTGTGTTACCAGTCTTGCTGAGTCACACAGAGACACTTTCTGAATATACCGCAGAACACTGATTCTACACATTGCACTCCATGTCTCTGAATTTCACTTGTAGAGCTAACAGGAAAGATACTCTAGATGTCTAGATTTTGTTCCCAAAGTCTTGAGTCTTGGCTCTGTGTACATAACTAAACAACTAGATAGATAGAAAGATAGACAGATAGATAGACAGATCTGCTGATCTTAGATATGTCTGACATCTTGTACTGCAAAGGAAGGCAAAATGTTTTGTGAGCGACAGTGAACTCACAGATCACAAAGAACTTTCCCCTCACCTACAGTACAAGATATTGTGAACACCTAGCAGCAAACCCACACATATTATACTTATCTGTCTTTTACTGTTAAATATTTTGTTTGTTTTTCTTCTGCTTTCAAATTGTGAACAATTTGCATGTTGACATATGCTTGTGCACTCCCAAATGTGTGTGTGTGTGTGTGTGTGTGTGTGTGTGTGTGTGTGTTTGCACACGTCTGTTTGTATGTGTATGTGTGTGTGAGACTCTTTATTTGTCTCTAGGTCACATGTCCAGCAGATCTGTGCAGTGTCATTATGTGTATAAAAACACAACATGCTACTTGCTACATCAGACCTTGTTGGCAACTGTGCCTAGAAGTTAAAAACTTCAGTGCTTCATGCTCAGTCTCCTATCTACTCCTTCTGCTTCTATGGCCGAATCATATAGAGCAAATCTATATATGAACCATGCAATGTTTTAACAGAATCAGTAATAAGCATATCTGCCATATTGTGCATGGCTGATGCAGTCAGCTCAGATTATTTCAGCCTGTTACCAAATGTTGCACAGCAACATTTAATGGCATGTATGCACACTGTACTGCCATATGTCTGTAGTGTGCTGGTTTTGTGTGTATGTTTTGTTTTTGCCCCATCATCCTCCAAGACCATCAGGCGTTACTTCCTCTACTGGTCTATTCATTCATTCTGCTACTACTTCCAGTGCAGCAGACTTAAGGCAAGAAGAAGTAAGAGCTACATAATACAGTTATCATGCTATGGGGACTGCAAGATTACTGAATGCTCAAAAAATCCTCTCCTGTTCTCTGGCAAATGTGCCAAAATGCACGTTTTAATGACCCCATACTGGATCCATACCCAGTATCCTCAGTTGGAATGACACCTTTTCTGTGTTCTTGTGACCAAGTCCCTAGGTGTACACAGCACATTTGTTGGCCTAACCTCAATAAAGGCTTCTGTGAAAGGGTGTCTGCACTCCTTGATATACTCCTCCGGAAACCCATTTCCTCTAAGACTCACCACATGTAATCCCATGCCATGAAGTCACATGCCTGCTCCAAATCAAAAAATATGGCTATGCTGGGTTTGGATACATTTATTGGCCCTTGCATATACAGCTTCATGGTTCTAGGCTGATCAGCATTACTCCTATCCTGTGTAAATACTGCCTGACTAGAAATAATCAGCATAGGGAACACCTGTGCTCCACAATTCACTAAATATGTTAGCATACAGTTTAAGATCCATATCTATCAGGGATATGAGTCTACAGTTAGCTACTTGAAGATGCTGTTTTGCAGGTTTGGGGAATCACCATGATAGAAAAAGCCAGAGAAGATGGGTTTATGCAGCCTATTGTTTGGAAGGAGCTGTAAAATGTTCCCATGGCCTGAGCAATGTGGTCTCGCAGGCATTGGTATAATTCAGCATTAAGTCCATCCATACTCAGGGCTTTGCCCTTAGAAAGCTTACTTAGGGTTCTGTGAATTTCATCCTCACTAAGAGGAATGCTTTCCTTTTCCTGGTGTTGTTTAGGGAGCTGTGACAGCCCCTGTTGCCAAAGGAATTCCCTAATAATCCAATCTCTCTCAAAGCTGGGCTAGTAGAATTCTCTGCAAACAGGGAAGTAAGGTAAGAAGCTCTATTGGTTCTCCCTGACTAACATGGAGATTTCCAGTATTAATGTCTATGACCTCTGGAATCTTGAGCGGTTTCTTCCAGCTCATACTTGTATGGGCCAGTAGCTTAACTGGGCTGTTGCCCATTGCCCATGACCTGATGGCTGCTCTTTGAAGATGCAGCTCTGCCTTTTCCAGTTTTAAAGTTCTCAATCCCCATGCATTTCACAATGCTTTCTGACTATGCCTGTCCATGCACTTTCCATGCAGAAGCCAGAGCAACCTTGTGTTGAAAGATAGTCTTGTAAATGTTCTCCAAAGTTGTGTAAGTACTTTTACACAAGACCTTTAAATCAAGTTCCAGTGATTCTATCAGGCAAAATCTAGAACACTACTTATAGGGTTGCTTCAATAAATTTCTCCACTCCCTGTCCTATTTACCTAACTAGCTTGTGGTTTGTGAGTATAAGCAGATCCATTCTTCATAAATCAATGTCTGGTATAATTACTGAGTTATTGGACACAAAATCAAGACATAGCTCTTTTGAGCTATCGTACAGCCTTGCCCACAGCAAAGTAATATTAAAGTCTACTGGATAAGTTCCCCAACAAGGCAGAAAAGAGGTCTTGCTACTCCAAATATCCACAATTCCATTGGCATTATTAATTAATTACTTCCTGGATGCTCATGTGTTGCTCTAATCTAGGTTCAGTTCTGCCACAAACTGAGTACGTGATTACATAAAGGTCACATGTAAATCAATGTCACACAGCACCCCCCCACCCGCCATGTGTGTGTTTTTGCAAGAACCCTTACAAAGAATTCAGCATGTCCCTATTAGGACAGTGTACCTGTCCTACAGGAGTCTTCTCATAGTTTATTTGAAGACTCCAGTACCCATCTGCCCTCATTGCATTTAACATGCTTCACCAGCTAAAAATGAGCAAAAATATTGGGAAGCCACAAGACAGTGGAAAAATAAATGAAACTCTGAAGAAACCACCACCAAGGAGAAATGTATATACACATTTATTGCAGAACATGCAAAAAAGTGTTAAGCGCTTTTGGCAACTATTGCCTTCATCAAAGCATAAAATATCCTCTATAACTGAACTTTTAAATACCCTGCAATCAAGATATCCTGTCACATGCTACAATTAAGACAAACCTAATGAACAATAATGACAATACCATATGAAACTTGAATAAAAGAACCATACAAATGCATGAAAAAGATATTCTAAACGTGAACAATCTAAAAATATAAAAATATGAAATTCTTTATACTTGTTCCTATACATATTTTTAGATAAAACCACTTTATAATTAACATGATTATTTAATCCTGGTACACTAGAAGCATGGAATAAAATGTGTCATCTAAGTTCCTTGTATTGCATTTTGATGTCTCTATCACCATTAAAATCCAAAGAAACCTAACCTATATCCCTGTCTGTGTTCTATATGAACTACATGGTGAACTGGCACCTCACCAGTGTGCCCTGTTTAATTACAGCCTCACCTCAGGCTTTGTCCCTACTGAATGGTGCACTGCTACAGTCATCCCACTCCACAAAGGAGAAATGACTACAGAGCCTGGGAACTATCGCCCCATTAGCCTGACGAGTCTGATATGCAAAGCTGTGGAACGCATCATCATAGACCTAATAAACAAGGATATAGGGAATCTCCAAACTCTGGATGTTACACAGTTTGGTTTTGTGAAGAGTAGATCATGCCTGCTCAACTTGGTCAACTTCTTTGAGTCAGTCACCAGAGCTGTGGATGAAGGCAAGGTGGTTCATACAGCGTACCTTGATCTGGCCAAGGCCTTTGATACCATTCTTCACTCAGAAATCATAGAAAAACTCACTAAGCTAGGCATCAGCCCCTATATCACTAGGTAGGTTGCAAACTGGCTCACAGATAGAACCCACAGTGTAAAAGTAGTTGACTCCAAGTCAGACTGCCAACCAGTCATGAGTGGAGTCCCATAGGGCTCAGTTCTGGGTCCTCCCCTGTTTGGTATCTACTTCTCTGAAGTCCAGGCCAACACAAAGGGACTCTGGCTGACAAAGTTCACAGATGATTGCAAGTTGGGAGCTATTATTAACTCCCCAAGTGATGTTGACATCCTACAGAAAGACCTCATTGAGACCAACAACTGGTGTCAGAATCATGGCTTTAAGCTCAATGCCAAAAAACGTGTCGTCATCCCCTTTGGGAAAAACTCAGTTCCCATGAATTACCACATTGATGGTAGTCCACTGAACACAGAAGGAATTATAAGAGATCTGGGAATGCAGGTTGACAGCAACCTCTCTTTTGACCACCACATTGCCACAATGGTCAGAAAGTCCTTCTATATGGCAAATCTCATTACTAAGGGTTTTGCATCCAGGAAGAAAGAGGTCATTGTCTCCCTCTACTCTTCCCTCATTAGGCCAATCATTGAGTACAATGCCTCATTTGGCATGTACCTCACTAAACACCTACAACAACTGAAGAGGCCACAAAACTACCTCACAAAGAGAATTCTAGGCCTTAAACATTTGTCCTATATGGACAGACTCAAAAAACTCAAACTATTCTCTGTCGCATATCGCCTACTTAGAGGCAATCTCTGCTTGACTTACAAAGCCATGTCTGACCCAACTCTGTTAGAAATGCTACAGCTAAAGAAATCCCAATCCCTCCACACCACACTCTCCAGAGACCTCAACTTCATTACCACAATCAACAGAGCATGCTGGAGTGACAAGTTCATAACCCAGAGACTGCCCGTGCTATGGAATTGGCTTCCCATACATGTCAAGCAGAGCACCTCACTGGCTCTCTTCAAGAGAAATCTTGATGAGTGGATAGGAAATAGAAAGTTTACCCCAGGGATCACTCCAGTGGCTCTACTCAACAGAGGCACTGGGAACTAAGGTCTGGTGGCACAATGCCAGGGTAATCTTATGGGCTAGGCTTGTAAAGGCTCCAGAGCCATTAGCCTAGTACACACCTATGAACCTATGAACCTATAACACTGAAAATGAACTTGTTGAACTGATGACACTCCATACAATGCTTTGCTAGGGCATTATCTCTGTTCGTGATGGAAACTGCATATTGGTGTTCATAAATTCTCTTTTTTTAATGTTCTGTTTGTCTTTTCGATGTAAAATGAATCAAATCAGAGGTGAAACAACATGTCTTATAAACCACATATTGGACTTTACACATGATAAAATCTGGTGTAGGGTACTCCTGCTTGGTTCTGCGATTAAAAAAAAATGAGAAGTTTCCAAAATGTATTTGCAGTGAGTGCAACTGCCACATTTGTAGCTACCCCTCCTTACAACCACCTAACTTTTATTATCTTGTCTTTCAAAATACTGATTGATGATCTTGCCCTTTTTTGTTAATAAAAAGAGGTTTGCTACCTACTACATCTAAAAGCTCTTCACAGGATTCTAAAATTCTCCAGTAAATATGAATAGCTGCTTTTAAAGCAGCACTATCCAAGGAGTGCACTGCTGATATAGCTGAAGACCAATCTTGCATCGGGTCATGAGTCGTCCTATTTTCATAGGTTCGACTTCTCTCTTGTTGGATAACGATCTGCACTAATTTGGTCGGGTAACCCATACATACGAATCTGTCATGAAAAGCATCTATAAGAACGTCTATTTTGTCAGCATCATTAGTCAACCTTTTAAGCCTCACCAACTGCCCTTTAATGATGTCATGCTTCATGTAGGTGGGATGTATACTAGAGTAATGTTAAGTATGCATTACTAAAACCATTCTTATAGCTTGTCATGGTCTTTAACTGTCCTTCTTGCACATCCTTGTGTACCTCCAAGTCCAAGAATTCACATTTGGACTTGTGAAATCTGTAAAAAAATGACAAAAAAACAGTACTGGAGTTCATATTCTACCAATACAAACTTACTGTACATTACTCTAGTATGCATCCCACCAACATGAAGCATAACATCATTAAAGGGCAGTTGGTAATGCTTAAAATGGTGCATAATGATGTTGACACAATAGACATTGTTATAGAGGCCTTACATGACAGATTTGTATATAGGGGGTACCTAACCAAATTAGTGCAGAATGTTATCCAACAAGAAAGAAGTCAAGCCTATGTAAATAGGACAACTCATGACATGACACAAGATTGGTCTTCAGCTATGTCAGTGGTGCACTCCTTGGATAGTGTGGCTATAAAAGCAGCTATTTACAATAATTGGAGAATTTTAGAAGCCTGTGAGGAGGTTTTAGATGTGGTAGGTAACAAACTTCTTTTCATTAATAAAAAACATCAAACAGTAGTTTGAAAGAGAAGATAATAAAAGTCAGGTGATTGCAAGGAGGGGTACCTACAAATGTTATAGAAGCACTCAATGCAAATACATTTTGGAAAGTTCTCATTTAGTTAATTCCAGAAGCAAGCAGGAATACCCTTCACTAGGTTTTTTCACACGTAAAGCTCAATATGTGGTTTACATGGCATCTTGTTCCTCCTTTGATTCATTTTACACAGGGGATATAACTAGAGCATTAAAAAAGGGAATTTATGAACACCAATATGCCATTTCCATCAAGAACAGAGATAATGCCTAGCAAAACATTGTATGGAGTGTCATCAGGTCAGCAAGTTCATTTCAGTGTTATAGATTATGTTTATTTGGATTTTAATGGTGATAGGAACATCAAACTGGAATACAGGGAACTTAGATGGCAATTTTTTTTCCATGCTTACAGTGCACCAGGATTAAATAAATAGTCATGTTAATTATAAAGTGGTTTGATCCAAAAATCAGAGTAGGAACAAATATAAATAAATTCATATTTTTATATTTTTAGATTGTTCACAGGTTTATAATATTTTTTCATGCTTTTTTATGGTTCTTGCATTCAGGTTTTATACAGTATAATCATTACTATTCATTAAGGTTTGTCTTAAGTGTACCATGGACAGGAAATATTGACTGGAGGGTATTTAAAAGTTCAGTTGTAGAGGATATTCTACGTTCTGATGAAGGCAATAATTGCTGAAAGTGCTTAACATTTTATTGTGTGTTCTGCAATAGTCGTGTGTATACATTTCTCCTTGGTGTTGGTTTCTTCAATGCTTCACCAGCTGCGAGACTAAACCCGCCTTAACCCGGAGATGAGCATCTGTGTTTGAACTTTTCTATACATTTAGCAGTGGTTCTCCTATCACATATTGTTCAAAAGACAGCAAGAGGTTCCTTAGTACTATTCTCGGGTTGGATTGCCTGCTGTGTGGAGTCTGCATGTCCTCCCTGTGTTCACATGGGTTTACTCTGGGTTCTCCAGTTTCCTCGCACATTCTAAAGGCATGCAGTAAGTGGATTGGGCACTCTAAACTGGGCATAGGTGTGAGTGTGTGAGTTTGTGATGTGAAAGAACTACTGAGGCAGGGCTATCCACACAGTGGTGTAAATGCTGGCTCTACACGATTGTCACTGCTGAGGTGATACCCTGACCCCATGTGCAAAAATGGGAACAAGGGATTGTAGATGGACAGATGACTGGCTGAATGGATATTTTCAAAATACTTCTAAAGCATCTTGCTACCTTGTATTCCTGTATGAACACAGTATCAAATTTATTTTTTTCAACCACTTCTTTATCAATATAACTGTAAAGCTAAGTCTATTAGGGATGCTATTTTGGTGACAGAGAGCTTGCACTTCTGAAATGGCTTTCCTCTGTTTCAACACCTTAGTGGCATAATCCAGAAACAGTTTGTCTTACAAGCCTGCCAGCATAAAGAGTTTGCTTTCCCTGGCCTTGCAGGAAACAAAGAAGCCCCTTGTGGGCAAAATTCAGGAGCCACATGATAATCTGGCTCGAGAGGTTTCCATCTGGGTTCTTTGGTTATACCTTCAGCTGCACTCCCTCTATAAGTTTCAAGTGCAAGGGAGCTTAGTTTAAGTGCTTTGACAGGGCTCTCTTATAGAAATTGACATACATTATTACTCTCTGTATTTTCCTTCATCCACCTCTAGCTGAGGATCGCTCATCCTGTGTCTATACTCTCAATCAAATAACTGCTCCTGATTTTCTGTTATGGCCCTGTGATGATCTTCTACCACCATGGCTTTTTCTTCGAGTAAGATGACCCTGCATATTGAGAGTTGATTCCAGGAATGCTGTCTTTGCCATGCAGATCTCATAGGTAAGTACTAGGCTAGATGCCCTTGTGGGCCATTTTAAGCCTAGCAAGTTTTCCAATTTTGTGCTCAAATGAATCTGTCCCATTTGCTTATAGACTGGCCTTATCCATTCCATAGTAAATAATTATATATTACCATAACGGGAATAGCTGGGATCATACATGGGATAAAGCATTTAGGAATCGTCTCTGTCCATTAGTAGTACAGGGGGCAGTCCTGAGGTATGTTATTTTGTTTGTTTCAAGAGAAACAAATAACGGCTCAAAGAGCTCCACAGGAAGAACATTTTCTTTAATTGTTAAACCACATACAAGCTTTCACGCAACATTACTACCTCAAATATATCAAGAAAAAACTGGAGCAGCAAATGCATCATATATGAAAAACCAATAATTAACATGCATCAATTAACCAGTTTAGAACCATTCTATATTAAAGAAACACTGCCCATATACTTATAAATAACTTAAAATCTTAGTTAGATAAACATATTATATTTCATTTTCATAATGGTCTAAACTTGAGAACTGGCTTAAGGCTATAAAACTCATTCCAGCCAGTTAGATAATCAAACCCTTAAAACACATATCCATTTGTATGTTTATTTAACTAACATTGTATTTTATTTAAATGTGTTGAAGTGTGCATATGTATATATATATATATATATATATATATATATATATATATATATATATATATATATATATATATATATATTTATATATAATATACATATATGTGTGTGTGTGTGTGTCTGTGTGTGTATAACAGGCATTGTTTCTTTAATACATGACAGTTCCAAATTGGTTAACTGATATGACTTTGGAGTGGGGGGGTAGAATGGACTGTCTTTTTCCTTAGTAAACATTATTAAATGGGAAACGGAATCCCTTACTATCAGAGAAATGGCTCTAATGAAGAAGAAGATGAGTCCATCGATTATACACTTCAATCAACTGTGCTTGAATCAATTTGTGCATTGAAAAATAAAATTATGAACTTAAATGGTTACAGTGGCAGACTGAGCTTCGATACATATATAAAATAAGGTTTAGTACATAAAGGTTTGAGGACACTTAAAATGGCAATATATAGTACCAAGTATCCTGAACTTACCTGATGCTGGCAGGAAATGAATTTAAGATTAAGTGTCAGTTATGTGAAGTTGATGTATGAGTTTTTTTTAAACCATCAGAAGCTCAATTATTAACTAATATCAGTGAACTGTATAACCATATTACAGCATCTAATTTGAGCTGTAAACAACAAGTGAAACTTGAAACTGTCTGATACTGTGGCAAAATATGAACAACATCTTATTATGATTAAAACAAAGAAGCTACAAGGAGACATTTTAGATTTTAAACATGGGAATGTGTTTCAGTGTCCAAGAGATAATACAGATGCATCTGATTTACCTGCCAGAACATCGGTCCCTTTAAAGCAAACTGAGGTAATATCATGTGACACTATAGCGACTTCTAACCAAGGGAAACAAAAAACAATGAAAGAAAAGAAAGTTGCAGATGTCACTACTTTGTCATAACAAAATATTTCTGCTAAAACTGTCAAAATCATAGATACATTGTGACCATCCACTTCCAGGGCAGCAATGAATGATCTTTTAGTTGTAAATAACAAAGACATTTTTCTGGTACTGAGCTGACCACTCAAATTACCTCCATTAATTTGGGACAAACTATGGAATGGGAAAAGGAAAATTCAACAACCAGCAGGGTCCAAGAATGTGGAGCTAGCCAGCGAACAAGAACAGATGAACTCTATGGAGTTTGATATTGTCCACAATATTTCAGACTATGACCTGACTGAGTCATAATAAAAGTTACTGAATAAAGGTATAGCCTTTATTCTTGCATCTTATGGTAAACTGGAAGATACTTCTAATAATATGAGAAGACCTAGTACATTTATGCAGTTCGGTCATCCGGTCGTTTGTGTTTTTGAGAAAGCAAGTGAACAAGATATATATGCTTTATATAAATCTGATATACACATTAGATTTAAAACTTTGAACAGATTTGAAATTGATTATTTAATTAATCTAAAGAATAATAATATAATAATAAAAAATGCTGATAAGGAAGAGGCAATTATCATTATGGTTAAAGATAAATATAATCAAGCAAATAAGCAGCTTTTACATGATGATAAATTTTAATAAAATGGATATAAAGTATTCTATTACTAATATTAAAGCTAGAATTGTTGTGTCTACTTTAGATTGACGAAAAGTCAAAATATCAAACGCTCACATGAGCATGAATGCAGGAAGTCGATATTTATTTTTTTGGATCGCAGTACAGTGAGGAACAGAATATTTGCCCTTTCCTCATTTTAGTGCAATCTTGGAGTTGGAATATATATTTAGTGGGGGGGTGAGGGGCACAGCCCCCCCACAATAGCGATTTTGAATTTCTGCATTTACACTCATGTGAGCATTCGACATATTGATTTTTTGTCTATATAATATTGACCCGAATTTTTGATATGAATGTGAATAACTGTATCAGTTTTGAACTGATTGCTTTTTTTCATGTTGAATATTCAGTAACACCTATGTTTTATGGACTGCCAAAAATACATAAGGATGTTGAAAACCCACCCATGAGACTGATTGTCTCTTCTAGGGGATGGATAACTGAGCCTCTATCTATATACTTAGAAAATGTTTTAAAACCTTTACTTACTGATATATCTAGTTGTATTAAAGATAGTGATTATTGTTTAATTCAACTATCTAAATGGAAGCATATGTCTCTCAAACCTATTTGTTATGCTTGATATCAAATATTTATTTGTTGTTATTCCAAATGAAATAAGAATTGTAGCCATAAGAAATCGGTTAAATATATTTGAGAAGAGTGCAGGCCGTAACACTAATATTTTTTAGCCAAGAATTGGGTCAATCCCTCAGCAATAGCTTGGGAAAACTTTACATCAATGGCAATCAAATATATATCTGCACATAAGTTATGCAATAATAACAAAAAGAAAAAAGAATATTTTCAGAATTACTGGTGTAGACTTTTTGACCTAATCCAAACTAAATAATGTTCCAAAATGTGGGTCAGTAACATTACATTCCAGAAAATCCTCCATCTGTATCATATCTGGCCCTATAATCATTAGACATTGTTATCATCACACTGTAACTCTTGATTTTACAAAGTATTTTGTTACATTATCTTGTTATCCTCCGGCATCCATGGTGTAAATATGTTGTAAATATGGTATAAATAGAAGTACATGGTGTAAATAGTTGTTTTATATGGATATACCCTCCTTACCACTTTTAGTTCTTCTTAAGACAGTCATATACTCCTCCTTCCAAGCCATTTTCCATTTTGTATCTCTAGACTTTGACTGTAATAGGTTATTGCGGGTCTTTACTGCTTATATTATTCTCTAAGATGTAATTTTCCCAGTAAGATAACTACTGTTTTATAAATGCGTAGTTTTTGTACTAACTGTTTTACATATATATATATATATATATATATATATATATATATATATATATATATATATTTATTTATATATATATAAATATATGGGTCTACCTGACAATGTCGACAGCTTAGAACGCCGACAATGAGAACACCGACGCCAGAAGATCGGCAAGTGAGAAAACCAACGGATGAAAACACCGACGCTGAGAACACTGACATGAGAAAAGGCTGTGTAAGTATGCGGTAGTGACGGATGTTAGGGTGCGAGTAAGGTAAGTGTGCGATATTGACGGTCTGTAGGGATAGGGGTGGGTTAAGTGAGTTAGGGTTAGGGCGCGGGTTAGGTGAGTATGCGATAGTGACAGTCTTTGGGTTAGGGGTGGGTTAAGTGAGTTAGGGTTAGGGCGCGGGTTAGGTAAGTGTGCAGTAGTGATAGTCTTTGGGTTAGGGGTGGGTTAAGTGAGTTAGGGTTAGGGCGCGGGTTAGGTGAGTGTGTGATAGTGACGGACCTTAGGGTTAGGGTTTGGGTTAAGGTTGTAGATAGTTGTGTATGTGAGGTTTAGTGTGGGTTTGTAAGGATTTTGGTGTGCTTGTGTTGTGTGTGTGCTTTTTGGACAGGGGATTTGTTTTGTTTGTTGGTTGTCAGTATTATGGTGTGTCGGGCATGTGAGGTTTCGTGTTTGTGAACTGTCCGTTATGTGGTGTCGGTGATTTCGTTGTCGGTGTTGTGATGTGTCGGTGTTGTCAGGTAGACCCATATATATATATATATATATATATATATATATATATATATATATATATACCTATACTTTACTGCTTCTAATGACTTACAGTTTTTCCTTTGTATGTTTGAAAAGTTTGTAAAATTCAATAAAAATATATTTGAAAAAAAAAAGAAATCGGTTAAATAAATATGATAATTTTATTAATATCTTCATTAATACTGTATGCAAAATGATGTTTGGTGTTGGATAACAATATATTCCTATCTGATGATGATTTGTATTCACAAGTATCAGGTGTAGCCATGGGTACACTCATGGTGAATACATATACAAATGTGGTTATAGCACAATGGGAACAGGAATATATTTATGGAGAATCAACTATTTTAGAAATAATATTTTATTTTATAAATGTTTCACTGATGACAATATATGATATTGCAAAACTTCAATTCTCTGATCCTCGATGATCAGAGGTTCCATGTTCTGCAATTTCGATACTGTGAAGGGGACCCATATATATATATATATATATATATATATATATATATATATATATATATATAGGGTCTATATTACATATCGGAATGCTAAAGGTCGACCTTTAGTGATTGAACATTTAAATGTTCGAATATGATTAAAAATAAAAAAAAATAAAGTAAAAAAAATAAATAAATAAAGGGTGTAGCAGGGGGGCAAGCATCCTTGCACCCCCCACACCCCTGCTACTTAAATATACCAACTTCAAGATTGCAATACAGTGTAGGGAATGGGAAATTTCCCATTTCCACACTGTAGTGCACTGAAGTGCGATCTTGGAGTTGGTATATTTCAGTAGCAGGGGATTTGGGGGGGTTCAGGGAGCTTGCCCCCCTGCTTAAATCCTTTCCTTTTACTTTTTTTTAAATTGTATTTTATAACATATTCGAACATTTGAATGTTTGATCGCTAAAGGTCGACCTTTAGCGATTCGAACATTTAAGCATTCAGATAAGTAATATAGACCCTATATATATATATATATATATATATATGGTTATATATATATATATATATATATATATATATATATGTGTGTGTGTGTGTGTGTGTGTGTGTGTGTATGTGTGTGTGTGTAATGCACTCTGTTTCTTTAATATAGGGTGGTACTAAATGTGTTAATTATATGACCTGAGTTCTATGGACGATTAAAGCTGGTTTTACTTCACTTGGATGGACTGAGATTTATTTGCCTATGGCTGAAGTATTGGTCTTTTTGCTGTGTAGTATATGATAATTATTTGTTTTTTATATATGTTCCATTTGCTGCTACATTTTCTTCTTGGTACACCTGAGGAAGCACTGTTGTATGAAAGCTTGTGTGTGGTTTTACAAATAAAGACATTTTTCTTGCTGTACAGCCTTTTGAGCTGTTATTTGTTTTTCTTGGAATTTCTTTCTCTGACACACAATATTACACATTTGAGCTGTTCCTTTTTTGTGTAACTTTTCTGTTACTCATCCATAGATCCAAGCTGTACTTGAATATAGACAAAGATGAACTTTGTTTTTGCATATAGGGAGTCTGTTCCACAACAGCAGTATCCTGTGTGAGATATAATTGCTCTTAGAAACAATTCTGTCAATCTTGCAGAAGGAGTTTAGATCCCTATACCAAACATTTCATCACCATGCTGTATTGTATAACAAAGTTAAGAAATATTCTGCTGATGTTAAATAGGCCATTCTGCAGATCTGGATCTGACGCACTCATGTATCTAAACCATGCGTTCAGGATTCTGAGCTCTCTCCAACACGTTTGTTTCATTGTGTGCCATGCTGTACATCTCCATTGCCATGCCATAAACCCCACTGATCATTTGGTCACTCAGTGACATCAAAATCTAATCGAGGGCAAAAATGCTAATAGCAAACTATTCTGTGTGCATTCCATGGTAATGGGCTGCCTCCACATCAAGTTCAATACCATCATATCTGCATCTTAGAAGATTATTCCTTTCCTTACATACTGTCATACTGATGATTGTTCTTTATACCATTTCATTCTGATTATCAGGCACAGAACGTTTACATGTTGCTTTAGATGTCAGTAGGCCTCACTTGAACTGGATTCATATATCTTAACATTCCCTCAATGCATTGCATGTATCTCCATTTCAAATTGCTTAATACATGTCTGTCATTCTTGTGTTTCTTTTGCAGCTAGTATAAAATGTGAGTGGCCTAATGCTATGGGAAGCATGCTCATAAATCCCTCCCAGAGTGTTTCATATGTATTAATAACATACTATTCAGTTATTTTTTATACCGTCATTACAAATGAGAATTCTCATGAGAATCTCTAAGTGATTTGGTCACATTGATTAATCTTGATGCGACACCCTAACCTCATGTAAAACTGGGGGCTGATGATGACAACACATTTGGTCAACGTAGTTTTAAATAAATGTTCATGGATTAAGCAAGAACCTTTCAAAACCTGAAAAAAGTAATTTTTGTTAAGATGTAAGTAGTATTTTCTGCAACAGACTAAACCAATATATTGCTGGAAAATTAACTATAAGTAGTATTACTAGAAAAGTGATGTACTGTCAGCTACATAATCCCTATACCATGGTGTTATAACATGCATACATCTGCAGAAATAACATTTAGCATTTTGTTTTTATCAGTATGCATGCTTAAAACACCATTAGTATATGTTCCTCATCTTTCCTCCAACAAAATGCTTAATGAAATGTTGACAAGTGAGCTAAATATGAAACTGAGCAAAAACACACATGCTGGAATTAACTACAGCAATGTTGGTTCAATGCATACCATACTAACACGTTTTAAATTTATGGTTTAAAATTCCTTTGATTAGTTTGCATACCTTCTCCCTATGGGGCAAAGAATATTTTCAACCAGAATGTATGACATATTTCATAGTGTTTGACATTTAAAATATATGGGTGTGGACCATGCACTTGTTGCTTTAGCAAAAATATGACATTCCCACAGTGGGACAGAGAACGTTTTTTTTTTTCCATTTTGGGAGATGGTATGCTATATCTAAAGGGTGTTTTCAGCCATTGCAGTTTACAATGGTAAAGTTACAACCTCCAAAAACAGTGGCATTCTGGTTTAGTTTGTAAAACTGATGGCTAACATGCAGAATATTTTAACTCCTGTGCATCTTTCAGCACTGAAATAGTATGATTAAGCCTAGCTTTAGTAAAATAAACCATGCATGAAAATGAACTCTTCTTCAAGTGTTGTAACACTGAAGTTAATAGGAGTTTCCCTTCTAAATGATATATGGTACTTCCAGCTCCCTCATATGCTGTAGAAGCAGCTCCCTCCAACAGAAATGCAAGTTCAAAAGATCTCTCATGAAATAAGTTAAAGTATTAATTGATTATTACCAGGCAATGTGACTGTCTGTTCAACCTTTCTAAATATTGAACTGTTCAGCTTTAATTATAGTTTACAAAGATGTTAGTGGATTGTAAGTAATTAATCTGAATTTATTCTGCATATACACCGCAAACCCACCTTCAGATTATTCCACTACTGACATAACATTTCCAATCAGTAGATATTTATATATTCCAAGGAACATTTAAGACATTTTGTCATAGAAATCCTATCAAATCTGTGCATACAGCTTCCTGTTAGCCCACTGTTGATGGAGTACAGCTTTAAAGGGATGAAGAACTTTCAAACCTTTCATAACTGCATGTTCCTTCTTGTAAAATGCTAGCTTGTTTGTAATGGAATAGCTCTACTGAAGCAAAGCAAGGTGCAAAATTCAGGCTGTAGCAGATGATTTTATCTGATAAAATGGGTAAAAGCAGGTAAGAAGACATTACACAATAAATACATTTTAGTATGATACCACAGCTGTAAGATTTGCAAAAGATGCAGTGGACTTCATCACTAAAAATGTTTTTCTTCATACGATATGCTTGAACTTTGCAGTTATGTTGTTTGAAAATGCTATACTCTTGTATCTGCGTAAACAGAATTTATTCAGAATTTTGCTTCCAGAACATCCAGCCAGTGAACATCTCAAATGCAGCAATATGGACCATTAGCTGTGCAGCCTCTATGTAGGCACATTGTGACGTGTGCCATGATATGGAATCATAATGTGTAATTGTTTAGTGTTTGTCGCTTTTCCCAGGCACTGCAGATGTTCAGCCATTTGATAGCTACAATAATTCATTATGTATATTAATAACTCTGGAGAGGTTATCTGCAATGATAAAAACTGTGTAATAGCATTTACATGTGTATATTGATATTGTATGTGTATATGTGTGTGTTGATGTGTATAGATACATAGAAAGATAGATGGTTATACAAATTGTGTTCTTCTCTCATTTGACAGTGTCAGAACATAGATGTTTTTTTTTTTCACACAAATTACTAAATAATACAATTCAGACCAGAGAACAATGCTAAATAGTTATGCAAACATCACCAAGCTCAGAGATAGCCATTTTTCCAAAGAGTAGCCTTGTTATTTCACAATAAAGTTGTTTCATCAAATGTCAGACTCACAGCCCAAAGTAACTGAGAATTTATCAAAATTTGCCAAAACTAACTCAACAGAGCCATTCAACTTTGGAAAGCCATTTGCCAGCCATTATGGAATCAGAAACAATTTGCATATTTTCAAAGTACAGTTAAACTATATAAACAAAGTAAAGAAATCCAGGTAAACACTTTACATTATCATTTATGCTATGGGCAAAGAAGTCACACTGTTTACAGTTCATCCTTATTTTCTTGGAGCCAGAGTGTTGTATATAACTCAGTAATAAGTAAGCTCAAAGAATATTTTGTGACAAAAAGAAATGAAACAGCATGCTTTATTCAAGCTAAAGGAGAGTCTCAAAGCTTTTGTCAGGTGTTTGTATGAACTGTCTGAAAACTGCATATTTGATGAGGCCAAACATGAAAAAATGAGAGATATAATTGAATGTGGGCTAGCTGATACTAAAGTATCTCAAAAGTTGTGTTTTATGGGAGGTAAATGCAAAGAAAATGGCAAATGCGGTAAACGAGATGACAGCGGTCTTTGTAAAGGTGCACAGGAGAACCGGAATGCAAGCTTTGTCAATAATTGAGATGTAATTGTTTACATTCTGTGTCAGTGCAGTGTACTGCACATGGCGGACAGTGTAGAAATTCAACAAAATGGGCCATTTTGTTGTTGTTGGTAAACTAAGCTAGTGGAAGAAGTAGCCTATGAGAATAAATGATACAGGAATGGGTGTGACTGTGATATCACGTGCAACTTACAGAAGCAACCTACAACATTTGTAATTGCATAAAGCAAAAACAAAAAAATGTAGTCCTGC
This sequence comes from Protopterus annectens, assembly GCF_019279795.1. Taxonomy (NCBI): domain Eukaryota; kingdom Metazoa; phylum Chordata; order Ceratodontiformes; family Protopteridae; genus Protopterus; species Protopterus annectens. The sequence continues at coordinate 992,796,861 of NC_056732.1, read as the reverse complement.
AGGAAAATGCAAGTGCATTGGTATATTCTAGCAATGTTTGAGTTGAAAGGGTACAAGTAAGAGTTATGGATTTCTTTGCTGGAAGGTCCATATGTAAATAATTTGCACAGTGTAACTGTAGCATGCAAGTTAGGGCTGATTGTCAGTAAAATTAAATTAGTATGGACATGTTTGATGAAGCTGGTATGCTTAATTCTGACAAAGACTTAAAAACAGTTATTAGATGCATATGGGATAGATGGACCAACCTTTGGACACAAAGCATCTGATCTACAAGTACTGTAACACAGAAGTACAGCTGTCTGCATGTGATGGCCTACTACTTTCTTTATAAAGAGGGAGAGAAAGGCCTCACTAAGTATTCTGAAAGATCCAAGTCTGTATAATTGCCTAACATCAAAACAGACATTGGAAAGCTTGTGTCAAAGTGCCAGGACTGTGTAATACACAAAGTATTCCAGAGGAGAAAGCCATTACTACTACATCCTGCAGCACAGGGCACTTGGCAGAAAATTAATACAGACGTGTGAATTCAAAGGCAATTGCTACCTCACTGTAGTGGACAATTATTATTAAGATATATATATATATATATATATATATATATATATATATATATATATATATATATATATATAAGGCTATCTAGCTACTTGTGAAACAACATGCTGACTTACTACTTGCCACGCAATGATTTAAATATACTAAGAATGACACCTTTTTTCCAGTAGCTATTTAGCGATGCACCAACATACAACCTTAGATATCTTAACCACTGATGTCCTCTCCTTCAAACCCCCCCCCTCCCCAACTAGGCTTTGCTGTACAGACCATGCTTTCTCGGGCTTTGGTCCTAAACTGTGAGAATCTCTCCTTTCTTTTCTTAAAGATCATGCATCTTAATCCATGTTCCATTCACAAATAAAAGCACATTTCAAGACTTTCTGATTATATACAGTAACTTAACCTCTTAATTTCTTTCTTCTGTTTATATACCTTGCTCTGACCCTATTTTTGAATGTTATTCTTTTAGCATGCCTACTCAGATGCCACTCTGTATATACTGCATGTATGTATTGTGTTTTCTCAGTCATTCTGTATATAGTGTCATTTATCTATTGCCTTAAAAAAATATATGGCAGCAACTGCATCAGTTTGAGCGAGAAATGTGCAGTATTCATCTTCTTTTCCACTCAAAAAAATGATAATAAAAACAGTTTCTGAGCCTTTAAAGGAAAGTGCAATTACTTATAAGAGAGAGAACTTACTGAAAATCAAGAAATTCAGCTTGTTGTGCAGCTGGATGGTCGGCCTGTTGTCTGCGGTGTCTGACAGGCCTACAACAACTTCCACACTCAACAATCTTGGAATTCTATCACTGCATGGATCACAATGCCTAAAACAGCTATTAGGAGTTTCTACAGCACACTGAAAAGGGATCAAGAGGAAAAGATAAGAGAGAACCGACAAAAGATGAACAAGAGCTGGAATTGCTGCTAGACTGAAGGCAAATCACTACCAACCTTAATTCTAACAAATGTGTGATCTCTGGAAAATAAAATGGCCTACATTAAGCTGGAAATGGCATCACAAAATAAGGTGAGAAACACTTGTGTATTTATGTTTACAGAGACTTGGCTGCATAACTCATTCACTCTAATGGAGCTCAGGAAAGTTGCACTGTAACTTCCAATGGACGGAGCCTAAGCCTTTTTTTTTGTTCAGATAATTTTATTGAAATAATTTTTTACAAACAATAGTTAATGGATTTTGTAAATCAAATATTTAAGTTAAGTAACTATTTACAAATGTACATAGGCCTTAAGTCAGTTGTATATAAGAAGTACAAATCATTATTGCATATACAGACGCTATACATTATTAAATAAACAGTTGGACAAATAAATGATGGTTCCTTGTGACTTTTCTTCTTATGTAGGTTAATTTGTGACCATCTTGAGTGCCTCAATTAGGGAGAGAACTTTCTCCACAGGATTGTTGGTCCATTTCCTAGGAAAGATTCTCATTTCCTTAACTTTGATTTCTAACAAAGCTACCTCTTTCAATAGAGTTAGAAAATCCTCGAAAGTTGGACTGATAGTTGAGTTCCATTTCCTTGTGATACATTTTTTTGATACTGCCATTATAGTCCAAAGAAGATACCATCTTTCCTTTTCATTGCAGTGGCTTCATATATATTCAGAGGAATTAATAACTTTGACAAAATAAAAGAATCAGTATAAATGGCTTGCAAAAATTCACCAATATCTTCCCAAAATTTCTTTATATAAGAACATTCATACATAATATGAGACCAATCTGTATTACATTTTAATGAACACCTCCAACATAGTGTTTCATTCATGTTACTAAATTTAGCTATTTTACTTGGAGTATAAAAGGCTCTGTGAAGAAGCTTCCATGCACAGATTTTCCAACATTGTATATTTGAGGTTAACTTTATAGAATATAATATATATTTTTTGGTCTCATTTGATAACAATAATGTATGATCTTTAGTGATGAAATTCCAAAATTTCTGATTAGCTTTTGTTTTATAGTTGATGATAATTTTATATAAGTTTGAAATTAAAATTGTCCAATTAAAGTCTCCATATATTATTCCATATAAATGAAATATAAATTTGGGCATGTAACTAAATGAGGAATTATCTATTGTTCTACATAAATCTTTTGCATAAGCTATTAGTGTATCGAGAGCTAGCCAGTCAGTGCTTGATAAATTAAATGTGTTAATTAATTGATTCATATCTGAGACTATTAGATTTTCCATACATTGATACCAACATATGAAGTTGTTTCTCTTCCATGAGTTAAGGGTATCTGTAAGAATGTTGTTGAAAATGTTTTTTGTAATTTTAAATGGAGTTAATAACTGGAACCATAATTTGATAGCAATGTTATTATTTACAAAACTCCGAAAAGTACTGTAAATGTAATTTATATAATCTAGATTAGTAGGTTTGGTGCAGTTTTATTGCAAGTTAACACAAATAAAGCACCAGAGCTTATTATTCTGATCATTTAGTTGTATATGTTTGCTAATTTACATTCCTTTTGAAAAATAACAGTATGTAATGTTTTCCATGCTGAGGAAACTTTTGGATCTATCCAATTTACTATCGTTTTGAAAATGGATGCTTTGATATAAGTTTCTAAATCAGGAAAGTTAATACCTCCTATCTCCCAGGGCTTAATATGGTTCAGATAAGCTATTCTGTTTTTGGGATACCACAGGAAACTTATAATGATTCTATTTAAATCTTTTAAGATTTTTTTTGCTAGGAATTATAGGGATAGCTTGTGTAATGTAGTTTACCTTTGGGAGAATGACCATTTTCTTAACTGTAATCTATCTTCAAAGGTTAAATACAGCTCATTCCATTTTCCTATTGATAATTTTAGAGTATTCAGAATATTGTTGTAATTTGTAGAAAAAGTTAGTTCTAGGTTTTCACATAAAACCATCCCTAAATAATCTAAAGAGGAAACTTGTTTACCAAGTTTTTGATTTATGTTAGTATTTGATTTATTTTTATTATTTAATAGTATGTGATTCGATTTATAAGCATTAATTTTTAGACCTGAGATCTGATGAAATTTCTCAGCAATAGAGTTTAATTCACATAGAAACTCATCTGAGTTTGACAAGGTAAGTAAAATATCATCAGCAAATAACATTATTTTGGAGTTAAATTTATTTTAAATGTTAATTTCCTTTAATTTTGGGATTTGAACGAATCTCTGAGGAAAAAAAGTTCAATTGCTAGGGCAAATAATATTGGAGACATGGGGCATCCTTGTTTGGTACCCTTAGTAATTTTAATTGCTTCCGATGTGAATGGACCTAATTTTACATATGCCAGGTTGTCTCTATATATATTCTTTATTAGAGTGATGAATTGTGTAGGAAAATTATAAATTTGTAAAACTTTGAATAGGTAATTCCAATTTAATGAATCAAATGCTTTTTCAATATCTAATGTGACTATTAGTGATTCAGCTTTGTCTTTATTTAAAATATCTGTAGTGGTTAAGATGCTATGTATGTTATCATGGGTGCGTCTGTTGTAAATAAACCCTGTTTGGTCATCACTAATGACTTTAGTTAGAGATTTTTTGATCCTATTGACCAGAATAGACATAAGAATTTTGTAGTCATTATTAAGGAGTGAAATATGTTTATATGAGCTACATGAAGTGGGATTTTTATTTTCCTTTAAAATAGGTGTAATCAATGAGTATATCCATGATGGTGGAATTATGCCTTGTGGATATGTTTTGTTTAGTGTCTTTTGTAATATTGTTATGACAGATTATGGGAATTGTTTATAAATTTCCATAATGATTCCATCTATGCCTGGGGCTTTGTTATTTTTACCTCTTTTAATTTTCTCATTAATTTCTTCTATTGTAATTTGTTTTTGAATATTCATGTTTATGCTCTCTGGTATTTTATTTAAATTTAAGTTATCTAGGCATATGTTTGTATTGTTATGAAGTGGGTCATTATTGTTATAATGTTTTGTTAAATAAAATTTAAAAGCATCCAAAATGTCACTTATATCTGAAACTTTTTTCTTGTTATCCCCTTCATGAATCATGTTTGTAATATTATTTGCATTGGAAGATCTTTTTAATCTCATAGTTAAATTATGCATATATTTGGGAGAGATTGAATAAGAATTTAATTTTAATTTTTCTAAGGCCAAATTGGTTTTATGCAATAAGATATCATTATATTTTTTATTTAATTTTTCAATCTCCTTTTTTTTCAAGAGGGTCTTCTAAAACCTTTAGGTCAGTTTCTATGATTTGTTTTTGAATGTTAGTTAGCTCTGATTCCCATTCCTTCACTTTATTATTACACCAAGAAATAATTTTGCCATAAAGATATGTCTTTAGAGAATCCCATAAAATAACTATATTTATGTCACTAGTATAGTTTGTATCCAAGAAATATTTTATTTTCAAATCTAACCATGGCTTAAACTCTTTTAATTTACTAAAATATGTTGAAATTCTCTTTGTGATTATCAATCTGTTGAAATTCATTTGAATTCTAAGAATAAGCAAGTTATGGTCAGACAGGGGACAGGGGACTATAGAAGAATGCAATATTTTCCTTTTTAAATCATGAGATACATATATTTTATCAATTCTTGTTTGAGTGTTAAATCTATAGTCACTATGGGAGAATAGTAATGAACTTTCATTCCTAAGACTAAATGAGTCTAATAACTGCAAGTTATCTATCCATTTTTAAGAGTTCTCCTTGTAGATGTGATACGAAAAGGTCTTTTGTTGGTAGTCTCCTGCTTATCTAATATACAGTTAAAAATCACCTCCCAAAATTACGTTAGATGTTTTGTTGATAAGTTCTATGTGTTTTTTAATAGTTCCTATACCTATACCTAGAAACCAATACAAGTTCACCAATGTCCAGATTCTATTACTATATCTTACTATTACTATTGATAAAAGGCCCTCTTTGTCTTCATAGTTAAATAAAACTTGTGGATTAATAATATTTTTCTTCCATAGTATTAATACCCCCCTGTTTTTTTTACTATATGATGAATTAGATATCTTTAGGAAGTCACTTGGGTTCCAAGTGAAATTATCATTAGCTTTAAAGTGAGTTTCCTGTAGAAAAAACACTTGTGCTTTTTTATTTTTAGGTATTTAAGTTAGATATTTTCCTAGGATTATTTAAACCATTTACATTTAATGAGACTAATACTGTGTCCATCTCATTAATTTGTACTTAAAGAATTTGAGTGAAATGATGACTGTATATTTTGTCATTTATTTGTTGTATAATCTCCATATATGCGTTGAATTCATTGGTGAGGCTGTTACTTCCTTTTAAACTATATAAAATAAAAATTGAATGAGGCCAGAAGAAAAAAATCAACAAATGTATAATAGTAGACCTTATACATGCATATAAACAAATATTTAAAATAATCTTTTAACAAACATGGAATGTATAACATTCCTAATCTGAGTGAACTAAGTAGCTCAGACAGATTAACCTTCATTGCAGAAATTGAACCAAACATTAATGAAAAAATAGAGGCTCCTTTGCATATTATTCTGGAGGTTGCAATTGATCAAGTCAAACATATGTGATTAATTCAAAGTTATTTAGAGATGTGCTTGCTGTAGAATAACCTGGTGTAGATTTCAAGCATTTAAGTTTTATCATTTATTACATCATGTGCGTTGATTCAGGTATAATTCCTTTTTAATAAAGTATTTATAGAACATAAGTAAATTATCATGGAATGTGTTCGATAATCCATTTCCTTTCCATCTTATATGAGTATCTATATAATGACCAGTTCATTTCGTAACTGCCTTATAGAGCATACTTTAGTCAGTGTTGTGCAATTTGTTTACACTAGTAACAATTTAAAACTCAGAGAATTAAACAATTTCTAACACCTGTCATCGCTGTTATGGATCAGTTTAAATTTTTGAACTATAAGTTCTGCATATATATGAATTCCAAAGCATAGACAGTGCTGCTCAAGGCTATGCTATACAACAATTACACATGCAGAGCTCTATATCATGTTTGTTACATAACCTTAAATTTCATTAGAAAGTTCGTTTGTTATTAAATTACTAATAGCCTTAAAAATTCTATTGCATGTGTTGAGCACGGTCTTAAATTTCAATTTTACATTCATATAATATCAATTCTAAGAAACAAATCAGTTTATAAATGCATTTCAATGACCAAACATTAATAGTAGCTATAAGTTAGATAATGACAATGATAAACAGATGAAATATTCATTTAGCTAGTTTCATAGTGCGAGTGCCCTTACAACCATTCATTTTTCAGCAGAAAAATTCCATTAATAATGTATTATTGTAGGTTAAACGTGCTTGTCTGAAATAATAACATTTTGCAAGCTATTCACTGTTTGCACTCTATGTCTATTATAATAAGTTATAGTTCAATACAATAAATATGAGATTTGTCTTATTGCAAGCTTGTAAAGACCCAGTATCAGATTATGTCTTACATATTCTTTCCTCATCTAGTCAAGTAGCTGTTTCTAAGTATGCCAAAACTTCCTTTGATACTTCATTGAATATGGTGACATGCATACTTCTTAAGTCATTTCTCTTCTTTATTTATTTATTAACTAAATAATGCAGATTCATGGAGAACTTCAAAGTATCTAACCATGGGTCTAATGCTGAATATTCCACTTTTATCTGTAAAAATGTATTCCTTTATTTTAGTTTTATAATATCTAACAATAAGCTATAATATATTCATGCCTCGTAATACCTTCTTTCCATCCCTTCTTTCATACAGTATATATATATATATATATATATATATATATATATATATATATATATATATATATATGTGTGTACTTTATATTTGTTTTTTCACTGGCTATAAAATTATTTCACAACTAAACAAAGAAAGGATTTGCTAATACAACACTTGTGTTAAAGGGGTTTCGTCGCATATCTTTAAGATGGAAGGTAGATGTTCAAACAAACACTTCGTGATGACTTAAAACTGTGTTCCTAATACATATATTAAATTAGAAAGTATAATGACTTAACATCGATATATTGTGTTGTGTTTATTGTGTTTTGGCACTTTACTTTATCAAACAAGCATTCTGCCTTTACGATAGTGCGCATAGTACACTAAGGGAGCTCGCGGACTAAGCAGTGAAGCTTCCCTACGTGTCTCATGTAACAAAAGCTTCCCTTCACTTTTTTGTGAGAAGCAGAACCTTTAAGTGAAATCTATAACAATATTTGACAAATAATTCAACAGGATCTATTCATTATCTAGATTGAATTAATCCATGTTTCATTGCAAATGATTCAAATGAGTCAAACATATTTAAAACTTGCATGCCAGTAATGATCCTTGCCTATTAGATTTAAACACTTTTGTGCAGTCAGTATTTGCAGTACGTTACATTAATATTAAATATTTCCTCCCCAACCCTCATTTTTATACTTCACCATCACACAATAAAGCAATCATTAAGTCTATTTTATGTGAATGGAGTATTCATATTACTGACAAATATTTTGTGAGTAGCTTGAAATATAAGTAGACAAATAGAGCCTAAGCCTTTTGACAGAATCAAATTATGTCCTCACATTTCAAACAAATGTTCATATCTCTGCAACCATAGGGGTTATGAAATAAGTATAAATGGCAAACTCTTCAGCACAAATAAGATGTTATGTCTTACCATAACGATCCATACCATAAGATCTGAGGGTTAGCACCAGAGGATCATGGGATATTACTGTGCCTCGAGCTTTCTCGAAGATGCGAGCTAGTGATGCGGCTGACTCGGAGCCGAGGATCGGCTCCGAACCCGTGTGTAAGAACAAATGGCGAGATTGAACAATTTCACATCTATTTTTGTACTGGTAGTATTCTTTACGTTTTAGGTCTAAACCAAATTTTATAAGTCACAGTAAACACAGTGACTATTAAATTTGTAATATTTTGAAAACAACTTACAATATCTCAACAACCATTCAGGTTACGACTGTCAGCAACATTTTGTTCATCTTTCTAAGAGCTTTCATATGAGGCTAAGGAATTCTGTCTGTGTTACTTGGTTGTTTAGATATTTACAAAAATGTGAAAATTATATTTATATAAATTAATATCATAAAAACAACAATTAATATCTATTTACCTGCACTAGACAGTGGTCGAATATTAATGCAGCTGATTTTGCCATTCTTTAAGCTTTATGAAACCTTTTAAAACATTATACATAGTATAGTTTTGGAATTATTGATGCAAATATGAACAAGCAATATGTGATGCCTAGAGGCATCAGTAAGAGTTAACTGCAGATGAACCTGGAGGTGTCATTTGGATGTAATGAGATAATAACATTAATGACAGTGCAGTACAACTGGAAGGGCTCACACTGTTTCGTGCAGACAGAAAGCATGCACTCAGTGGGAAGTCTAGAGGAGGGGAGTCTGCTTGTATGTAAATAACAAGTGGTGCAGAAACTGTGGCACTGTACTGAGCCACTGCCTGCAGATATAGAGTTCGTAGCTGTGAGATGCAGACCCCTTTATATTTCCAGAGAGTTCAATGGCATCATCATGATGGTAATGTATATACCACCAAGTGCGAACTCTAGTGAAGCTCTGAATACGACGTATAACTCAATTTGTGTCCTACAAAAAAAAAAAGAAACAGAGTTTTCACACATTTTTGCAGGAGATTTCAATTAGTCAGAGTTGAAGTCAGTACTACCCCATTATTACCAGCATGTGGGATTTACTACAAGGGGAAATAACACCTTGGACAAAGTATATACCAATATTAAGTTGGCATATAAAAGCTGTGCAACATCCGCACTTCGGTTGCTCAGACCACATTACCATTATGTTAATTCCAGTATAAAAAACAGCACTAATCAGGGAAAAGCCCACTGTGAAGCATGTCAAGGTATGGCCAGAGGGTGCAATCACAGCAATCCAAGATTGCTTTGGCAACACAAACTTGAACATATTTAAAGAGGATGCCATAGTCGACCAACAGATCAGCTTGGACAAATAAATAGAAACAGCTGGGGCATATATAACTAATGTGTAAAAGACATGATGGTGAATAAAAACTTCATCATAAGAGCAAACCAAAAGCTATGGCTAACAGGCAAAGTATACGAGCTTGTAGAAGAACACAATATGGCATTCAAGGAGAATGACAAAGATGTTCTTAGGGGTGGCAAGTGCAAATCTTAAGAGAGGGATAACAGAGGCAAAGAGGGCATATGGAAAAAAGTACAAAACCATTTCACTGACATGAGGGACTCCAGGAGTATGTGGCAGGGAATAAAAGCAATAACCAAACATAAACTGACATCAGCTCAATGTGAGGACAGCACAGAATTCCTGGATAGGCTGAACACCTTCTACAGCAAATTTGAGGAGAGGAACTGCTCCAAGGCAATGTTACTCCCTACAGACCCAGGCAATGAAGTGCTCATTGTAAACCAAGCTGACGTGAAAAAGACCCTGTGTCAGGTGAATCCAAGAAAGGCTGCTGACCTGGACAACATCTTGACTAAGGTGTTAAAAGACTGTGTTGAACTAAGCACTGTACTGACGGGTATATTTAATATCTCCCTCAGCCAAGTGAAGGTACCTAAGTGTCGTAAAAACACAAACATTATACCAGTACCAAAGAAAGCCACTCCCTCTAGCCTTAATGATTATAGACCAGTGGCTCTCACATTCATCGTAATGAAAAGCTTTGAAAGGTTGGTCAAAAACACCCGACAGCAAACCTCCCAACAGCACTTGATCCATTGCAATTCGCATACCATGCAAACCGCTCCACGGCAGATGCAATCTCATTGTACTGCATCTCACAATGACACATCTAGAAAATAAGGACAGTTATGTCAGAATGTTGTTTATTGATTTCAGATCAGCATTCAGTACAGTGATCCCACAACAGCTAACAGAAACACTTGTTCATCTAGGTCTTAATAACCACATGTGCAACTGGAACCTGGACTTTATTACTGGGAGACCTCAAAGAGTATGTGTGGGTGAGAATTCCTTAAAGAGCATTACTATCAACACAGAAGTACCTTCTTCTATATTATGCAGCTTGTAAACAAAAGGGTTGCCACTAGAACTAGAGATGTCACTGCCCCCTTTACACAGCCCTCATTAGGCCAGTCTTTGAGTATAATATTCCCTTTGACATGCATGTCTCAAGACATATTTATCATCTGGAATGCCCGTAGAAATACCTTACTAAAAGGATACAAGGCCTAAATAGCATGTTCTACATGGACCAACTCAAAGCCCTGTCCCTATACTCAGTATTTTACAGACTGCTAATAAGTGACCTGTGTCTGGCATACAAGGCATCCTCTGTCCCAGTACTGATGGACATCAGCAAGTCAAATGGCATCAGATGTACTTGGTCCAGGGATCTAAATCTTTCTGCAACATCAACAAAACAGTTTGTTAGGACAGGTGTATCTTGCAGAGGATACCACTGTTCTGGAACAGACTCCCCATCCACATAAAACAGAGCTCATTTCTGCCCATATTCAAGTATAACTTGTATCTATGGATGGGGAATAGTGAGTTTTACCCCAGGAATGCCCCCTGTGCAAATAATGGATATAGGCATCTCCTAAATGCTTTATCTCACACATTGGTTACCCAAATTACCTATGGTATGATCCCAGTTATTCTCACTAGGGGGAACATATAATTATTGACCATGGGATGAGCAAGGCCAATCTAATTCCAAACAGGACAGATTAATTCATGCACCAAAACAGAAATTGGCTAAGCTTAAAATGACCTGCAAGGGCAACTAACCTAGTACTTACTTATGAACATAAAAACCTATTTTCACACTATGTAGTGCAGGGTTAAAGTAGTGAAATGCATGCACCAAATGTACAACTTGTGCAAAATTACTATATACCTAAAAGGTAAAATCTGAAGACAAAAATGGGGCATTCTTTCAAACATCTTTAAGTGAGTCATTTCAATGGTGTACTCCTAAGCAATTATCAATGTGCTTTTTCCTCTCGTTTCTGATGACCATCAGCTCTCTCATCTTCTGTGACTTCTGCTTTTGTTTGAAAGCATTGTTATACAGCAATCACAGGTGTTCTCTTGGCCTAAGCTTTGATATTCAGAAGCAACAACAGACTCTTATGCTTTCCAATACCAGCCCATTAATTTGTGTTAGTGTTTATACAAGCACCTAATCCAGACTGCTGATATATGCAAGATTTTCCCATATGCACCTAAACCTAGCTCCAGTAATACATGTAAGCTTTTGTACATGCAGTTAATCCTAGCTCCAGTGATACATGTAAGCTTTTGTACATGCAGTTAATCCCAGCTCCAGTAATACATGTAAGCTTTTGTACATGCAGTTAATCCCAGCTACAGTAATACATGTAAGCTTTTGTACATGCAGTTAATCCTAGCTCCAGTGATGGTTCCCATTCAGAAGCCTGAAACATCACAAGCCTGAAAATCAAAATCCTGAAACCAAAAGCCTGAAAATTCAGAATCCTGAAAACTCAAAATCCTGAAAGCCCAAAATCCTGAAAGCCCAAAATCCTGAAACTCAAAATCCTGAAAACACAAAATAGACATACTGATGTCATTGTGGCTTTGCTATTGTTAGCCCTGTGGTGTTAGGTCATGCATTGGGGTCAGGTAAGTGTGCGGTTGGTTTTATGTTAGGGTTAGGGGCGGTTTAAGTGAGTTAGGGTTAGGCGCAGGTTAGGCATGTATGCAATAGTGACAAATATTGGGGTTAGAGGCAGTTTAAGTGAGTTAGGGTTAGCGCTCAGGTGAGTGTGCGATAGTGACGGACCTTAGGGTTAGGGTTAGGGTCAGGGTCAGTTGGTAGATATTAGTGTCTTTATAGTGACATATTAGCATTATTTGTGTTTTCAGGATTCTGAGTTTCAGGATTTTGGGCTTTCAGGATTTTGGGCTTTCAGGATTTTGAGTTTTCAGGATTCTGAATTTTCAGGCTTTTGGTTTCAGGATTTTGATTTTCAGGCTTATGATGTTTCAGGCTTCTGAATGGGAACCCCAGTGATACATGTAAGCTTTTGTACATGCAGTTAATCCCAGCTCCAGTAATACATGTAAGCTTTTGTACATGCAGTTAATCCCAGCTCCAGTGATACATGTAAGCTTTTGTACATGCAGTTAATCCCAGCTCCAGTAATACATGTAAGCTTTTGTACATGCAGTTAATCCCAGCTACAGTGATGCATGTGTGCTTTCATACTTGCAACTAATCCCAGAACACTGATACATGTAAGAGTTTGTACATGCACCTATTTCCAGTGCACTGATGCATGTGCACATTTGTAAGTGCACCTAATTCCAGCCATTTTGAATCACACTAGCTTTTTCATGTGCACTTAATCCCAATGCAGTGATACATGCAGGTTTTCATACATAGATCTAATTCCATTTCCACCGATGCATGCCAGATATTGTATATTCACTTAATCTCAGCTCCAGTAATGCATGGAGGTTTTCATATATGCACCTAATCCCAGATCTACTCCATGGATACATGTCAGATTTCATGCATGCATCTAATTCCAGCCCACTGATGCATGCAAACTTTCCTTCATGCACCTAACCCCAGTTCCATTGATTCATGCTACCTTTTGTATATACACCTAATCTCATCTTCAGTTATGCACATGATTCTTTGTACATGCACCTAGTCCAAGCTCTAATGACACATCTGAGCTTTCATACATGCAGTGAATCCAGGTTCAGATGATACATCCAAGATATAGTACATATATATTTCAGAATTGTGTTGGCTCCCGAATGATTCAAAATACCTGACAAGGACTCACTAAAACTTTATTTTCTGACAGAGATCCTGATATACCGAATGCCAGGAAAATGTTCTGTTCCGTGTGCCTCATCCCAGCCTACTGATGTATGAGGGCTTTCATACATGCACCTAATTGCATCTACAGTCATGAATGCACTGCATGTTAGATGGACATTTGTGTAGACCTACATACTGTCTTATTTGATAACTGTCTGCTGCAGAGCACTAACAACAGTGAGGAGAACAGGGCTACCTCCCTTCTCTCCCCTTAACAGCATCATCCATTCACTCACCCATCAAGTGCAACACCAGTCAGTCTTGTGTTATCTGTGCCATAGTCAGGGCTTTATCCATCTGCACCACAGACTGACCGACACTAGGCAATTTAGTTAAACAAGTATAAGTTTGCTTAACAAAGCATGATCTGAGATAAAGAATTTGGTTGTCCGTTTCTGTTGCTTCGGTATTTTCAGCGTTGTGGTGGAAAGTTACGGGTCGGGTTCAGGTAAGTGTGCGATTGTGTGGGCGTGAGGGTTAAGGTGGGTTAGGTGAGTTAGGGTTAGGGCGCGGGTCAGGTAAGTGTGCGATTGTGTGGACGTGAGGGTTAGGGTGGTGTAGGTGAGTTAGGGTTAAGGTGCAGGTGAGGTGACTGAGCGATTGTGACAGACCTTAGGGTTAGGGTTTGGGTTAAGGTAAGTGGATAGTTAGTGGTGTATGTATAGTTTAGTGTAGTGTTAGGTGTAAGAGTTTAGGTGTATGTGTATGGATTGCTGTTTGTTTGGTGTGCTTGTGTTGTGAGTATGTGTTTTGGAACAGCAATTTTTTTCCCTAGGAAAAAATTTGCTGTTCTGTATGTTTGATGTTTTAAATTTTCGATTACTAGGGTTTGATATTAGAACACTCAAAATTTTGAAAGTTAGATGTTCTAATATAGACCCAAAATAAAGTATATGGCACCTTTGTACAGTTGTAAATAAGTTAGGTGTATGAATCGATTCTGTGTACCTGCAATTCTTTACCCAATGTACATTATCATTATTTTACTGTTTTATTTTGTCTGTATTCTTATGACTTGAAAAACTAAATAAAGAATTTTGAAAAAAAAACGTAATTTAATCAAAAGGCACTTTCATCAAAAATGCCATTTATTGAATTTGCTCTTGTGGGGGGGGCTGTGTCCCTCACATCCTCCGCTAATTATATATACCAACTCTGAGATTGCACTACAGTGAGGAAAGGGCAAATTTTTCTGATCTTCACTGTACCATGATCTCACTATAAACAGCTCGATGAATGGCATTTTGATGTTTGATTAATTTTTGATAAGGTAATATAAACCTGGTAGGAGGTACAAATCTGCAACTCTAGTAGTTTATGAAGTGTTGATGTAATAAAGACCTATCCTTTTTTAATAATATGCTTCATAACAATGCCGTACTGATTACCATTGCTACCTCCAAAGATATGCGTCTGGAGTATTTCTTCCCTGGCCTCCACTGAAAACAGGGTCAGTCTTAGTCAGACTTTCCCAGTCAACAAATGTTAAATAAATAAATTAAATAAAGAAAGAAATAAATACCTGTGCCTTTTGCAGACAATTGTTAGTAGCACTCTTGTCTGTGTTGATATAACAAACTTGCTATGATTTTGCAGACAGTCTTCTTTTCTGGTGTTTTATTGCCTTCTGCATGGAATCTGCTATCGACATGCTCTTTCAGAGTGTATGGAAATAGTGCCTTAGTGCTTCAATTTCCTTATACATACCAATGATATGCTGCAGACCACAAAATGTCCATAGATACATTGATACATTTGCAATGTGTGAGTGAGTGTGTGTGTGTGTGTGTGTGTGTGTGTGTGTGTGTGTGTGTGTGTGTGTGTGTGTGTGTGTGTGTGTGTGTGTGTGTGTGCACACTTACATCCTATAATAAACTGGTACCCAAGCCAGCCTTGTGCACACTGAATACTAGGATAGGCCCCTGTTCCTCATGATCCTGAACAGGATAAAGTAGATAATCAGATAATGAATGGAAGAAATAAAAGTTTAACCTTATTATTCCTCATAACCAAACTATCATTAATTTGAACAAGTTCCATACAAGATGGCTGCCAAACAATTGATAACTCTGCAATACAGCTCCTGGTGCAATCCAAATTCATCAGTTTTTTGGTGCATTCTATCATCCATATCAATGCCAGATTATTATATTAAATACACTGTGCATTACACTTGTTTTTTTTTCATTCCACAATTATTTTTTAAAGTGAAGAAAAAATAAGAATAATCTTGCCTGAAGGAGTCCTGTCCTCTTGATCATATGCTTACATCCATTTGAGCCTCATTTGTAAAGCAGTCAAAGAAAGCTTTACTCTATACACCCAGCATTGATTTAATAATAAACATGTCTCAAACTTTAGACTAAATAAAAAAGAAATGTCTAAAACAAAATTCTCAGCTATCTTTACACTTGAGAAGGAAACTATAAATAAAACATATAAATGTTACAGTTGAGACAAAAAAACACTTCTACTAAAACCAAACCAGAAAAAAAAATTACCATAAAGGAACTAAAAGATATTCTACAGTCCTGCAATTCATTGATATACTGCTCAGCTATCAAACATAAATATAGCAGTGATATCTCAAAAAGGCTGGATAAATCTGAAGACATAATCCTCAAATGTGAAGGGAAAAATAGTAAAACTCAAAAAAGTCTCAAATGAGCAAATCTCCAACATATTATATTTGAAAGACAAACTTCTGCACCTTGGGTAAAAAGCAGAATACATAATGTAATAATCAGGTCTTTCTGAGAAGTTTGATCACTCAGTGCTGACTTAACTGATCCAAAATGTATTGAATGTACTTCTAGAGGAACATAACATGGTGAACCAACATTGTTATTGCAAGAAATCACTGTAATTTGAAAACATACACAGTGACAATGTACATAGAGTAATATATGTTAAACTTCTCAATTATCAATGTAGTTTTGATTTTAAAACAACAAAAGCCAAAAAAACACTTTCTTTAGAATGGCTTCAAACTTCATTCTGTTAAACTAAGCAGAAAGAAACCCCCTCCCTTTTGTGCTCACTTGATTCAGAAAAGCATTAAGTTATCCATGTCATATCCTTCTGATCTATCATTTATTATAAATTAAAGAGATATTAAGCTTCATCATATGATTACACCAAAACCTTGTTTTATATCAGACTGATTCAATTTATAGCAATGTTGCAGCTGTCATGCATGCAATATGAATTAGATATCATTCCTTATTCTAACTGTAGTGTTTTCTTTTGTTTTTATCAGTTTAGAAATCATTTGCAAACAACAGCTAAGTAATTAATCCAACTGGATTAATTATTTCAAAGTACTATTGAAGGTGAAGGCTTTCTTTGGCCATGAGGAAGATCACACTGGGACCTGGCTTGTTGTATTTTTTACGGCAGAGAACTATCTTCTCCACTTTTGGTTTACCAGCAAACAAATTATTTGCTAATCAAACTTATGCACTGAATTCATCTATAAGTCCTTAGTCATACAGTTTGACTTGGAGATTCCTTTTAAAGCAAGGACAATATCTATAAAGCAGAAACCAAGTAAAATCAGTACATTTACAGGAATGCTCCTCAGCTATTATACTGAAAAGCATTTATCTAATTTTAATAATCTTTTGGGTTTTATGTTTACCCTGCAAACTCAATGTTCTGTACATGCTATTTGTAGATAAAGTCAGTCTTGAAATATTTCATAAAGTCTACCGCATGCAGTAAGTGTTTTAAGTAAGGATTATTTACATTTCTGAACAAGTGATTTAATTGAGTACATTTTTTTAATTTATTCAACATGTAGCTTATTAGTTGAAAAGGTGAATCCCATCCTGGCAGTCTGGGAAGCAGACAGACAGAATGTAGGAAATTAGATTTAGTGGGGTAGAGCATACAATGGCCATTCCCAGTGATGTATCAGCTCTCTGGTACTCAGGCAATTCCATTTAAAGATTTATGCAAAAAACTTGCAACAAAGATGGAAAGAAAAGCACACTTCTGTGGAGGACACAAATTTCTGCAAATGCTTTGATAAACAAGTTGGAGTGGAATTGACAGAAAGGCCATTTAATGTGGAAGTTTAGCATAAGGAATTGTCTAGCAGTATAACACTGAGGGTTAAAACTATTAACTGTAAATAAGATTCATCTTTTAATTGTGGGTTTCATTTCCCTCAGTTTTTGCTTTTACTTGTATAACATGCAGCTTTCCGCAAGTTATTAATTGAATCATTCATATGAATAGGGACATACGTATCTAACAGATTTATCCAGTTAAAATTATATCAAAAAGAGTGGTGATAACTGCACATTTTTCCTACCAGTAAGCACAAAGCAGTGCATGTGTGAAAAATGTCTTAGATATAACAAAATATGATATTTTTACTTCACATCCTTCTTGCCAAGAGCAATTTCACTAAGCAGGGCAACTCGCTGAAACTCCTGTTTTGAAGTGACACAATCCAGGTATTTTTGCAAGAAGAACTCTGCCCCTTATGTGGGTAGCTTCATCCAGCCACACCCTCCCCTTTTTTCAAATATACCAGTGCCAGGGTCACAACATATTAAAGAAAGGAGGACATTTAATGAGTTATGATAATCAACAAAATTGTTCTGAATGAATTAGGCTGCACAAATATAACAAGTATAAAAACAGATGAAGTACATTAAACCAATTCATGCATATGTAACACAGAAAAACAAGTTACCAGAAGCCATAAATTAACTTGTGAATTGGGCTTGAAATATCACAAATTTCAAATAAATACTTTACTACAAAATTCAGAACAGCAAGAAATAACAATTTATATAATGCAGTCATGAAATCGAAAAATAATGAATCTTGCAAAGATCCAAGAGTTATAGCTGGTCCCAAATGTAGCTTGTCTCACCATAAATAAAAGCTTAGAAAGCACACAGATATGCAAAAATCTTAGACATGTGGAGAAAGTTGTACCTTATTATAAAAACTGAAGCCCTAGCAAATGCTATCTGGCATACTGAGAAAACTGAAAATATTCAGAAAAAGTAGTAACATAATACGCTGCATAGATAAAAGGATGGCTTATAACTATTACATTTATTTGTACATAAAATTCATGAATGGTATGATCCTAATGAATAAATCAAATTCCTTGCATTTCATGACATACAGTCTTAGAATTAATCTGTTCAGCAGAGTGCATATAGTCTAAGACATCAATGCAGTAAATTTAAATGAAATTCAATAAATACTAGACTTATTTTATATTTTGTAACCACTTACGAAGAAAATTGTTGTACCACCATGACAAAAAGCCAGCAGCACCCATGCCAAATAGAAGTCAAAAAATTCCACTGTAATATAGAAGTAAAAATACGATTTCTGTTCCTCCAATAAGCACTTCTGGCACACAGATAAAAATCTGTTTTATTTTCACAGCATTGAAGCAGTAAAAAACAGCACAATATTCACTAATATTAACAGATAAAACTCCTAGCGCCTCGGCCACATCAGCCTTTACAGAGTAAAATGCTCACTCTGAGCATGCCTTTTTATAACCATTCTAAAACGAATTAATCAATTAACTACCCTAAGTATTTTTAAAGCAGAATACACATCATTATAAAGTTACATCAAATAAAACTCTGCCAGTGACATTCTTTATTTAATCCATTCGGTTGTAAAGTGTCATATTTCATAATGAAAACTTATTCTTTTTTTCTTAACAAGTATTTCAATGAATCTTCATTTAAGAAATTTGCAGGAATATGTTCTAATACTGTTACTTGAAAACTGTCAAATTCACCTTTGTGAACTGTATTAAAATGTTCCGCTATAGGACTAATTGTTTTTTTATTTTTTATGTCCCTAACATGTTCTTTAATTCTTTCCGCCAAACTTCTTTTGCTTTCACCTATATAATAACAACTGCAAGAACATTTTATCGCATATATAATGCCCCTTGTCATACAAGAAAAGTGTCCCTGCATTTGAATTTTTTTTCCATTAATATATTGAAATTAAGGCATCACATACTGACAGATAGAACATTTGCCACAAGCGTTAGTACCCAAATTTTTTACATTATATATCACTAGTTCCTTAGCTCTATTAAATCTGCTATGTACAATAAAATCTTGTATATTACGCCCCCTTTGATAAGATATTCTCAAATTTATATTAGACAAACTTTGTACTTGTCTCCTAATTATTCCCCAATATTCTTTCAATATCTTATTAAATCTGTCTGAAAAAACTGTATATTTAGTAACAAAAAACATACTATTGTTGTCTGTTATTTGATTCCCTATTGCTTCATTGGCTTCTTTTTTCATTATTATCATTCTACTTTTACTTCTTTCATAAATTTTCATATAACTATCTAATATATTTTGTTTGCTGTAACCTCTATCCAAAAACATTCTCATAGTTTTAATTGCTTCCATCTTAGAAATATTAATATTGCTGCTTAGCCTTTTGATTCTTAATAATTCTCCATAAGGTATAGAGTTCAAAGTATATGGTGAGTGACAACTAGTTGCCTGAAACATTAAATTTTGCTTGTCAAATTTCCTATGTATATTAGTATTAATTTTTTGATTATTTATTCCTTCTACTGTAACATCAAGGAAATTAACCTTTATATCAACTTGTGCTTGATCATATTTAATACCAAATTTATTGTCATTCAAAAAATAAAAGAACTGTGTTACTTGTTCTCTACCTCCCTGACATATAAAAATAAGGTCGTCTATAAACTTAAAATAATATTTAACGCATTTTTGAAAAAATGTACTTCTATATATATGAGTATTCTCCACATATCCCATAAATATGTTGGCATACATGGGGGCAAATGCTGCCCCCATAGCTGTGCCCTGTTTTTGCTGGTAAAGACTTCCATCAAACTCAAATATATTATTGTTTAAACAAAAATACGTTAACTCTTTTATATATTCAGTTCTTGGACTGGTTCCTAAGAAAAACTGAATGGCTTCCAATCCATATCTGTGCTGAATGTTAGTATATAAACTAACTACATCAACAACTATAAAATACATATTATTTGACCATCTTATATCTCTTATTTTATCCAAGAAGTCAAAAGTATCCTTGATGTAAGAAGGAAGTTTGATTACTTCTTTCAACAATATTTCATGCAAAAGACATCCTATATTATATGTAAAATATCCTATTGCCAAAACTATAGGACGTCCTGGAGGATGTCGTAAATCCTTATGTATCTTTGGTACACAAAAAAAATTTGCAACTGTATTTTGTTTATTTATAAATTTTTTTGTTACTTCTTCGGCTGCAAAATAATGTAGCCTCACCCCTTTATTAATCAATACATGAAATTCTCTTTGAGCTTGTTCAAAAATAGTGATATCCACTTTCTTATAAATTTCTAGATTATTTAAATGCTGCATGCACATTTCATAATACATAACAGAGTTCATTACAACCAACTTGCCTCCCTTATCTGATGGTTTAAAAACTATGTTATAATTTTTTCCAAGTTTATTCAACTTATTCTATTCATTCTTTGTTAAATTATAACCCCTATTAATATTATTAAATTCATATAATTCTTTTTCAATCACTAAATTCATAGTAGCATTATTAAACCTTAAAATATTAACATTCTTAAATGGTGGCATAAACGTACTTCTGGTTTGTATTTTACTTGTATCTAGTAGAGTATATGCATTATTCTCTATGTCTGAATCACATGAATAGAAACTACTTTCACTTGATGAATCTGTATTTACATTTGTCAAACTCATTTGATATAATTCATTATTGACAAAATATTCTTTCAAATGCATTTTCCGAATTAATCTAAACATTTCCACTTTAATTTCATGCATTCTAGGAAATACCGTTGGAATGAATTCCAATCCTTTTTGTAAAACAGAAATTTCATCACTGTCAAATTCATAATTAGACAAATTAATTATATAAGAATCTAATACATCACGATCTACTGGTAAATTTATTACTTTGTGAAATACCTGTTCAATAAGTCCATTTGCTTCGTTTGTATGGTCCTTGGCCCTGTTCTCTGTTGTTACCATATCCCTGCCACCCTCTTTTCCTAGTACCATGTTCCTTGGTACCTGGTCCACGAAAATTGGAATGAAAAGTTTCCGTGTCACCAGGTCTAGGTAGAGGGGGAAACTCTCTATCAGCACATTCTTCTTCTTCAAAAGAAGATGCTCCACTTTCTGTAGAATATGTATGATAGTTACTTTGTTGTCCCTGAGTTTTCTGAAGTTGAAAACTCACTTTCCGTTGCTTGGCTTGAGAATAAGATGTCAAAATAAAAGCCTTCTTCCTCTCATAATCTCGCAAATCCCATTGCAATTTATTCTTTTTCCTTTGTATTAATTCTTTCTCATAGGAAGCTAATCGATCATTGATACCCATTAAAAAAGTCTCCAATGTTGAATCAGATGTAATTTTAGCCATCTCCTCACATTTCTTCTTGGTTTCTGATACAATTTTATTTCTTTTATAATCATCTCTCTCTATTAAAATATTAACCCATTCCATGCTGCATCGATGTGCCGCAGCTACCCATCTGTCATGGAACTTTTGTTCCTGTTCTTCCGTTAATTCAAATGGAGTGGGAGGGCTTTTTATAGCTCTAAGCCCTCTAGGTGTAATTTGTAGTTCCTGATATCTTTGTAAGCTGTTAAGATTATAAAACGTAGCCGTTTCTTTAAACAATAGTTTCTCCAATTGTGAACAAAGTTCTTGAGCTGCATATACTTCTATATTACAGTGGAATTTTTTTTACTTTTATTTTATATTTTGACTAACTTACACTGACATGACTTTCATTGATGTATTTTGCCACACTTATAGTCACACAGCTGTTTTTTTTATTTTTATTTTTATTTATTTATTTATTTTTTAATACTTGGAGATAATATCTAACAACTGTGGTTTGGCAGTATAGTCTCCACAATGTATTATTTTATATACTATAAGAAGTTGCTAACAAACAAACTTAGCAAAAGGAACTCAACAGCTTGATTTTCCAGTTAGAATTCTGCTGAAAATGTACTGGTGACAAATATTATTTTAAAAACCGTATGCCAAGTAACACTTTGGAAACTTGTAAACACTCATGGGTCAATTATAAATTAAGGGAACAGACTAATAGACAATATCAAATGTGCACATAATGTATATTTATTTATGCATAGGCCTGATGCTCCTTTTAACCATAAATTAAGTTTATACTGTTCGCTTTAAAAATGAATATAAAAAAAAATCACACTCATTTCATTTTCTGCATCCCTCTTTTCTCAACAAATTTTCAACATCTACTTCTTACTTATCTAGTCAGGCTTTTTCTTAGAATTCTAAATCTGAGGCCATAGTTAGTTCAAAGAAGCAACCTTTATTTTAAAGAATTTGCCACATAAGGCATGCAGTGGTTAATGTTGTCGCCTCACAGCAAGAAGTTCTTTGGTTTGATTCTTGGCTGGGGTGCCTTCTGTGTGGAGTTTGCATGTCCTCTTTGCGTGGGTTTCTTTTAGGTACTCCATTTTCCTCACACATTCCAATGACATGCATCTGAAGTGTTTCTCTCTGGGCCTCCAGTGAAAATAGGCTTTGTCCTAGTCAGACTTTCCCAGTCAACAAATGTTAAATAAATAAATTATGCAATTATCTGCAGTGTGTGAGAAATTTGAACTGCTAAAAATTTGAATCATCTCATTCAAATCACATTTTAAATTCTAAGCACAGAATACAGACTGAGAGATCAGATATGGACTTTCTATATGGTAATGAAGCTTATGCATGATTCATGGAGACTTTCTAAAACACTGTGGTTACTTAAAACAAGCCAGACCAGGCAGTGCCTTATATCAAGTGGAAATGCATAATCACATTTTCAGAAATTAGTCCACCAATGGAGATCAAATGATCACCGGAGATCAAACTTCCAAAGGCAGTAGCAATCAAAACTTCAGCAATTGATTAATGCCCCAAGGCATCTGGTAAGCCCCCCAAAACAAAAGCTAGCTTAACCTTCTAAACACAGGTACACGAAGTTCTAATATAGTAAAAGAGTGTAGCATGCATTACAAAGCTACACATGTTGTTTATATTCCATAACATGATGCTAAAATGTCCATCCATGGCCTCAGTAAAATTTAAAATCTTGTCTCTGTCTCATTTAGGTATACAGGGTCCACTCCCACCCTACAGTCTTCACTCAACTTTAGCCATACTTGTATGCTTGCATGACAGGTGAAAATGCCTAAGCGTAGGTAAGAAGCCCTCTCCAAACAGACAAATTTATAAGTAAAAAAATATATATATATATATATATATATTCGTAGGGCTCTTTTGATTACCAGCCAGTCTGCAGAAGAATGAAACAACTACAAGCACTGACCATAAAACAGATATGTTGTCATAGATGAGCTTCCACAAAAAGTACAATATCCCCCCATCATACCCATGTTGATTACAATCTACCACTGTTGTCAAACCTCAAGTATTATATATATTTACTAGATAATAAATCTAATGGGGTTACTACAGTTTTGAGTCTTCTTGGGTCAAAGACCACTCCTTGGGTTCCTAACTACTTGTTCTACAGTAAAAAAAACAATTATATTTTTATTCCCCACACAAGCAATGCTATGCTTATAAAGAGCATTCCATACTTCTATTGTTTAGTATACAGGAGAACAAGTCCTTAACAGCAATGGTCACTAAAAACAGCTATAATGAAAAAACTCACCTTGGATACTACCAGGAATACCTTAGGATGTACTTAAACAGAGACTTCAGACTTTTTATTCTCCTGTCAACATAAATAGCTAATGGATGCATCTTGGACCCACCTGCTGCTACAGTGGGTCGGAGGGGGTATCATTGAGATGTTTGTGTACCTTAGGGATTGCAAATATATTAGGCTCAACTTTTAAAAATCTATAACCATCATAATCAATCACCCCCTCCATCAGTAGATCATACAAGAAGACATCTAGTTTTGTGTAAGCTACATTAATCTCATTTTTAGATGTTCTAAGATATTTCTGCTTATTGCTGAGTAAAGTGAACATCTTGCTAGAATAGTCTGTGTTGTGCATAAACACAGTCCCCCTCCTTTATCAGGCTTCATGACTCTAATCTTCTTGTTCATAAATTCCTTCATAAGAGCCAGCTCATCTTTAGTTAAATTACATCTCCACTTACACTTATACTGGGAATGCCATTTGAGGATATCATTTGTGCATAATTTCTCAAAAACTAAGAGTTGGATGCAAAGGGGGATTATAAGTACTTCTCCTAACAAGCCATGGAGCAGTTGCTAAAGAAGAAGGAATATTATCATTAGGAAGCATGACATTAAAGTTCAATTTCCTAACATACAACTTTAAATCAAGTAGAATTTCTCCTATAGCCAACCCCTGTGTAAGTATGAACATAGATCCTTTGCTAAATGAAGAAAACTGCCTGTCATCTACTACCAAACTGTTGTAATTAAATATAAATAGGTTGGCTATTTATGTTGATAGGAAAATTAAAAGTCTGCTGTCTTTATTTAAGTACATCCTAAGGGATTCTTGGGACTTCCTTGGTAGTATCCAAGTTGATATTTTCATGATAGCTGGTCTTTAGTGATTATCGGTTTAAAGATTTGTTCTCATGTATACCTAATGATATAGGTATTAAATGGTTCGAAAATTTTTTAAGTAAGAATAATAGTTTTGACTAATAAGGAAATTAATATCTTCTGTGGTCTCGTGGAAATTATCTTGAATAATAATTTTATATATTTTTTGAAGGAGAATATTTTAAACAGGTTAGTGGCATTGCTATGGGGCTGCCTGTTCCCCCCTCTATGCGGATATCATCATGTGCTATTGAGAACAGAAGTTTGTATTCTGTCCCAATACAACCAATATTTTATTACTTACCTGAGGTTTTTGGTTGATATTTTTTTTTATTTGGAGTGGCAATGAAGGCTCTTTAAAGGAGTTCATTGATATTAATAGTACTAGTGAGTTGTTGAAAGTTACCTATAATTTCTCCGTGCAGAATATAAATTATTTGGCTGTATTATTAATTAAATATTTTAAGTTGCAAGCATTGAAATTTAAGCTGTATAGAAAGCACACCTTCTCTATTTTAATAGTTGTAATCCTTTTAAACAGAAAAGAAGGTTGGTAAAAGGCCAAATGGTGCATTTGGCAAGAATTATTTCAGATGATAAGGACTTGCAGGGAGAAATGTGGCATTAAAGTATATGTTCATTGAAAGGGGATAACCATCGGATATGCTAAATGATGCTCATAATGAAATTTATAGGGGAAGAAAAGACAAATTTTACCCCCCTTTGGGCAGGGGTCTCCCTGTGGTTAAAAAAAATGCCACAATAGGCAGTAAAGATATGAAACTGAATAATTATTCTGAAAGCAGTATGTTGTTTAAGTCTGGTGCTGAGACTAGCATTATAAAAAATGTTATTAGGGAATTAGACGGTTTTCAAGAGTAACCTAGAATTAACATAGAAGGCGGGTTCTCGTCCTTTATTTAGTTACTAGAAGTTTATCAATCTGAAAGAAAAAGTTGAAAAACAAAGTCATAGGAGTGAAAATGGTGGTAGCGATTTAAGGAAAGGTACCAGGAAGTGTGGAGCCTGTAGACAATATAGTTTTATTTATCACGGGGATATTATTAGACTACCCAGTAGATATTTTTACTTTTTGCTTTTATCAAAGTTATAATTGTAAAATTGTGGGAGTCATATATTTGGCATTCTGTAATTTTTGTTTCTCATTTTATGTGGGGAAAAACAGAGTGCTTCCTTCAAAAGAGGATCTATGTGCATTGGTATGATGTCAGTCACAAAATGTAGATGAATGTCCTATATAAGCACAGCACTGCTTGTGTGGGGAATAACAAATATTATTATTTTTGTTATTCTAGAACAAGTAGTTAGGAACCCAATAGGTGGGCCCTTGGAATATACCTTAGAGTATAGGGAATTATTGTGGCAAATACATTTGAATGCAAGTGAGAAACCAGGGTTGAATGATGCTGCCTCTATTGCTAATTTGTTGAAATTAAGGGCAGCAAAATTATAGGTCTCCAAGGCAGTTTTTTTATAATTTTTATGATACTGATTACCATTTAATTTTGAGATATTGCAAGATTTGAAGCATGTATATTCCTTTTGATATTTAATACATGCAAATTGTTATATGAAGAATGTTTTTAATGTGATTAGGGACATGATTTTTTACTTTGTTATTTAACTGGTTTAATTAATATGCAAATTAACTAATGATGATTGGACTTTTATTTAATTGAATGTGATATATAATAGTGATACCTAATGTGTTTTTAGTTCTGATTGGTAGATATTATATAAAATATTTTTTCCCCACACAATTGTGAAATAAGATAAGGTTTGAAATAAATATTTCTTTCTAAAAAGCAGAAATGCAAGGCTTGAACTGCAAAGTTAAAAATAAATACGGAAAGTATGACATCCTTAGCAACAGCTATCTCAGCCAGACATCTGCTAGAGAAATTTTTGAGGAAATATGAAACTTGCATAGTTTAGCTTAGGTGTGAATATATGTGGTTTAAAATTGGTACACGAAAAGAAGAATTTTTATTTTTTTTTATTTTATTTTTTTATTTTACATTTGTTGACCGGGCTAGTCCAACTGGATAATTTCCATTTTCAGTGGAGGCCCGGGGAGAAAAGCTCCAAAATAAAACAAGGTTATAAAAATTAAATAATTTACAATAATTTCGTATGTTACAGACATTGACAACAATGCTTACATCTCAGTCTTGGTCAAGTAATAAAAAGACATAGTACTATCCACATGTTGAGAGAGACAGTAATTATTTACAGTACAATTAGGTCCTTTGATATCCTAGAGAAAGGTTGCAATTTAGATTTCTGGGAAGAAAAAGAAGTAGATTAGTCTGGATTTGTACAGGAACAGAACATGTCTAGTTTAGCTTGTTTGTGAAGACATGTGGTTATGGGCTTAGGCTTAAACTGATACAGTAAAATGGCATCCTGTTATGACTGACTGAAACATACAGAGAGCCGTCTTGATCAAGTGTGCATTGATCCTAGGCAAGACACAGCTTGGGAGAAGCAAAGACTTTTTTCTAGCTATGTTATAATATAACTGAAATAACTCAGACTGTGTAACTGCTTGGACATATTAAACTATAACAGAAATAGCAGTACATTGTAAGTCTGGTTGTTCTTCTTCTTCTTTCAGCTTTTCCTGATTAGGGGTCACCACAGTGGATTACCTGTCCGCTCATGACTGGCAGTAGAGTTTTGCAGTGTCGAGTTGCCAACTCGACGCCCAACCTTCCATGGAAGGCACACACATGCACGCTTAGGGCCAATTTAGAGTCTCCAATCCACCTACAGCATGTCTTTGGGATGTGGGAGGAAACTGGAGCACCCAGAGGAAACCCATGTGACCACAGGGAGGACATGCAGACTCTGCACAGAGGGCACCCCAGCCAAGGATCGAACCAGAGAATCTTTTGCTGTGAGGTGACAATGCTAACCGCTGCACCACCGTGAGTTGGTTACTCTGCCATTATAAATAATTTAACACTGATGAAGTCCCAAATGTTGGTGATGAAAGCACTTAACCTTTTAAGAATAAATGTCATTTTTGCAGCACCACAAGTTTGGCTTGCAGATTAAGCACTATTGGAGCAGCATATAGAGTGTTGGGAGTAAGTATATGGAAGCAGTATGTTTACATGAGGAACTGGTTTGGTATGGGGTGATTCTGTAAAGGCTACCTAATTTTTTATGAGTTTTTCTTACTGTTTCTTTTATGAAGTGGTTGAATTTTATGTTGGCATCTATGAAGAACCCTAGCAGTTGTGTCTGGGATACCTGTTCTATTTTGGTGTTAGTTGATGAAATTATAATAAAGTTGTTTTTTTAGAGAGTTGTTTAGGGAGTGAATAGTATTATTTTATTTTTGGGAGGATTAAGGAAAAATTTGGAGTTGGATAGCCATACTTCAATTGATGTGAGGGACTCCTGGGTTAAGTTATGTAGTTTGTATACAGATTTTAGGAAGAGCAGATGTGAGTGGAGTCATCTGCATATTGTACTATGGTGGCATTTTTACTGCCTGTATGAAGATCGTTGAATATATTAAAGAGAAGGGGTCCAAGAATGGATCTTTGGGGAACCCCAATTGAGATGGGAAGGAAGGAGGAAAGAGAAATTGTTCTGCCATTTTTACAGCTTGACAACTTGTAAACCTGGAGAATGATGGAGAGTTAAGACCTAGTGAGGATAGCATTTGTAACAGTTTAACATGGGTGACTGTACTGAATACTTTTGGCAGATATAACAAAACAGTTGAAATTGAATTACTTGAATTTTAGTTTTGTTTATCAATTGTTATAAAGTTCAGAAGGGCTGTGGTGGTACTATGATATGGGCAGAAATCATGTTGTGTAGGGGATAGAAGGTTGTTGTTAGTGATGTATTTTAAAAATTGGGATTGTAAACACTGTTCTAGTATCTTAGTGAGAAGAACAGTATAGCAGTGGGTGTATAGTTGGAGAGTTCAATGGAGGTACTACCTTTGTGCAGTGGGCTAATATAGATTTCTTCCACAGCACTTGGACATAATGTTCTTTGATGGATTGGTTAATTAAGATGTCTACAGGATATGCAAGGGCATCTGTGGTTATTTTGAGATATTCAGCAGGTAGATTATTGGCGGCTAAGGATGTTGGTTTCAGTTTGAGAAGTAGATTTCTGGTTGTAGCTGAAGATCTTGGATGAAACAAGAAAGACTGGTCTGTGATTGAGTGTGGTATGGATATGAGAGCTCTTGTATTGCTAGGGTTGGTTTAAGTAAGGAGATGACTGAATGAAGTACAATTTGAATTGGTTAGCTAAGCTTTCTGATATGATTCCTGATATTGTGTTCGGTTATTTTTCAAACTTTATGTGTGTGTGAGAGAGAGAGAGAGAGAGAGAGATAGAGACATTAGGAGTTTGGTTAAGAAGAATACAGCAGGACAGTGGAATGTAAAAAAAGAAGAAAGATATTTTAAAACAACTTAGTCAGGACATAGATATGAAAATAAAGAAGCCTGCCTGGGAGGGAGTGGCAGCTATTATATATTCAAAAGATTATTCAAATGAGATGTTTACCTTATTAAACAATGATCATTTTTGCACTCTGGTATCTAGGTATGAAATTATAATAGTGTACCAGAAAACTAACATATGGTCAAATGATTTATTAATGGATCAAATCATTTCAGTAGATGAGTATCAATTTTCATATGTAGAATTTCCTGTTATTGTGAGTTTGTCTGGGTTTCCTAAAGTCACCAGGGATGTAGATGTTCCATCTTTTGTCCAATTATTTCAGTGAAAGGTAATAAAACTGAACTACTGGGGTCTATTATCATCTTTCATCATCATCATCTTTCGGCTGTTCCTGTTAGGGGTCGCCACAGCAGATCACCTGTTTCCATTTCTTCCTGTCCTCTGCATCTTGCTCTGTCACACCAACCACCTGCATGTCCTCTCTCACCACATCCATAAACCTTATCTTAGGCCTTCCTCTTTTCCTCTTACCTGGTAGCTTCATCCTTAGCATCTTTTTCCCAATATACTCAGCATCCCTCCTCAGCACATGTCCAAACCAATGTAACCATGTCTCTCTGGCTTTGTCTCCAAACCTTCCAAGCTAGGCTGACCCTCTAATATACTTATTCCTGATCTTGTCCACTCTCGTCACACCCAGTGCAAATCTTAACATCTTTAACTCTGCCACATCCAGCTCTAACTCCTGCCTTCTTGTCAGTGCCACTGTCTCCAACCCATATAACATAGCTGGTCTCACTACCCTCTTGTAAACCTTTCCTTTCACTCTTACTGGTACTCGTCTGTCACAAATCAGTCCTGACACTCTTCTTCACCCACTCCATCCTGCCAGTACTATCTTCTTCACCTCTCTTCCACACTCACCATTACTCTGAACTATTGATCCCAAGTATTTAAACTCATCCACCTTCACCACCTCTACTCCTTGCATCATCACCATTCCTCTATCCTCCTTTTCATTCACACACATATATTATGTCTTAGTCCTGCTGACATTCATTCCTCTTCTCTCTAGAGCATATCTTCATCTCTCCAGGGTCTCCTCCATCTGTTCCCTACTCTCACTACAGATCACAATGTCATCTGCAAATATCATAGTCCATGGGGACTCCTGTCTGATCTCGTCTCTCAACCTGTCCATCACCATTGCAAATAAGAAAGGGCTCAGAACTGATCTTTGATGCAATCCCACCTCCACCTTAAACGCACCCATCAATCCCACTGCAGACCTCACCACTGTCACACTACCCTCGTACATATCCTGTACCACTCTTACATACTTCTCTGACACTCCCGACTTCCTCATACAATACCACAACTCCTCTCTAGGCACCCTGTCATATGCTTTCTCTAAGTCTACAAAAACACAATGCAACTCCTTCTGACCTTCTCTGTACTTCTCCATCAACACTCTCAGAGCAAACATCACATCTGTAGTGCTTTTTCCCGGCATGAAATCATACTGCTGATCACTAATCATCATGTCCCTTCTTAACCTAGCTTCCACTACTCTTTCCCATAACGTCATGCTGTAACTGATCAATTTAATCCCTCTGCAGTTACTACAGCTCTGCACATCACCCTTATTCTTAAAAATCGGTACCAAAACACTCTTTCTCCATTCCTCAGGCATATTCTCACTTTCCAAGATTTCATTAAACAATCTGGTTAAAAACTTCACTGCCATTTCAGCTAAACACCTCCATGCTTCCAAAGGTATGTCATCTGGACCAACAGCCTTTCCATTCTTCATCCTCTTCATAGCTATCCTTACCTCCTCCTTGCTAATCCATTGCACTTCATGATTCACTATCCCCACATCATCCAACCTTCTCTCCCTCTCATTCTCTTCATTCATCAACCCCTTAAAGTACTCTTTCCATCTGCTCAACACACTCTCCTCGCTTGTGAGTATGTTTCCCTTATTATCCTTTATCACCTTTACCTGCTGCACATCTTTCCTAGCTCGGTCCCCCTGTCTAGCCAATTTGTACAGGTCCTTTTTTTTTTCCTTAGTGTCCAACCTTTCATACAACTCTTCATATGCCTTATCCTTAGCCTTTGCCACCTCTCTCTTTGCCATGCACCTCATCTCCTTATACTCCTGTCTACTTTCTTCATCTCTCTGACAATCCCACTTCTTCTCTGCCATCTCTTTCTCTGTATACTCTCCCGTACTTCCTCATTCCACCACCATGTCTCCTTGTCATCCTTCCTCTGTCCAGATGTCATACCAAGCACCTTTCTAGCAGTCTCCCTTCCTAGCGCTGCTGTAGTTACCCAGCTATTTGGTAACTCTTCACTGCCACCCAGTGCCTGTTTTAACTCATCCCTGAACTCCACCTCACAATTACCCTTTTTCAATTTCCACCATTTGATCCTTGGTACTGCCCTCACACTCCTCCTCCTCTTCTTGATCACCAATGTCATCCTACAAACCACCATTCTATGCTGCCTAACTACACTTTCCCCGGTCACCGCTTTACAGTCTCCAGTCTCCTTCAAACTGGTCCTTTTACATAAGATATAATCCACCTGTGTACATCTTCCTCCACTCTTGTATGTCACCCTATGCTCCTCCCTCTTGTTAAAATACGTATTCACAACAGCCATGCCCATCCTTTTCACAAAATCCACTACCATCTGACCTTCTGCATTCCTTTGTTTAACACCATACCTACCCATCACTTCCTCATCCCTCTGTTCCCTTCACCAACATGCCCATTGAAATCTGCTCCAATCACCACTCTCTCACCCTTGGGTACAGTCATCACCACTTCATCCAACTCACTCCAAAATATTTCTTTCTCATCCATCGCACACCCAACTTGTGGAGCATATGCACTAACAACATTCATCAATACAACATCAATTTCCTGCTTCATAAACATCACTCTATTTCACCTCTAAAACACTCTTAGCATAATGTTTCTTCAGGACATCTCCTATGCCATTTCTCCTCCTATCCACACCATGATAAAACAATTTGAACCCACCTCCGATACACCTAGCCTTACTCCCCTTCCATCTGGTCACTTGCACACACAATATACCAACCTTCCTTCTGTCCATCATATCAGCTAGCTCTCTCCCTATACCAGTCATACTGCCAACATTCAAAGTTCCAACCCTCACTACCACAGTCCTAGCCTTTCTCCTCTCTTCCTGCCTTCAGCCATGCCTTCCACCTCTTCTCCTCCTTCAGCCAACAGTAGCCCAATTTCTGCCAGCACCCTGTTGGCTAACAGTACTGGTGGCAGTCGTTGTTAACCCAGGCCTCGACCGATCTGGTATGTAAATATTTATTGTTGTCCGCATGAATTGTTTGGCAACGTTTTATGCCGGACGCCCTTCCTGACGCAACCCTCCCCATTTGTCAGGGCTTGGGTCCGACACAAAGAAATCCACTGGCTTGTGCATCCCCAGTGGTCTATGATGTCAAGAAATTACAGGGTATTATAAATGTGTTTCCTAATATATTAAGGAATTTGTGGCACTTATTGAATTTGCTATGAGAATTATCTCTTCCGAAGGAGAGCACTTTTGTCTCAGCAGACATCAAATACCTATATTCTGTTATTGTATAGGATGTCAGAATGACTTGGTTCACAGAGGTTATTTTATTATCAAAATTTATTCCTGAGAATTACATGACTTGGTATATATATATATATATATATATATATATATATATATATATATATATATATATATGGGTTTGGAGATAATAGTAGAAAACATTTTTTTCCTTTGATGGTGAACTATACCAGCAAACTTCAGGAGTGGCTATGGGGATGGCATCCACCTGTATTTTTGTTGACTTAGTACTATACAAATGGGAAAAAGAATATGTTTTTATTCAGAGTTTACCATCAATATTATACTATATGTTAGATTTGTGCATGTTTTTTTTATTTGATCTGTGACTGAAAAAACATGAAATGCTTTTAAGACTCACCTTAATAGTTTCACTTTTTTTAAAGTTGTCATTCATTACGTATAAGGAATTATTAATTTTTCAATTTGCATTTGGAAAAGACACCAGGGTTGGGCAAACTCACTTCCAACACATATAGGAAATATACTTATAGTAATTCCTATTTATATTACTCTAGCTTGCATCCATGATGGATGGAGCAATATGTGTAAAGGGACAATATGTTAGATTGTCCATAATGGTATCACATGATGTAACTTTTACAAGTGAATGTGATATTGACAAATATGTCTTAGGACAGGAGTATCTAAGTAATTTGTTGCTGACATTAGACAAGATGTCAGTGCACAAAGAGATACTAGGTGTGCATGTTATAAAAAAGGAGTGGATCCCAAAGGGGAAGGAGATGGGTAAACAACTGTCAAGTACTATCACTATCCAATGGGATAGGTAATGCGTAGGTCCACAATTCACTTTTGAAACCATGGGTAACCTGAAAACTTATTTTGAGAATCAGATGAAGCTGAATACTTATAATTTTGACTCTGTTAAAAACAAAATGGGAAAGTGTGGTAGTTGAAAACAATGCAGATACATTAATAATAGCTCATGGATAATTGTGGGGTCAGGTAATGAAATTATATATTGTGAAGGGATGTATAACTGCAACACCAAAAGAGTGGGTTATGTGGCTATTTGTACTTTGTGCCTGGCTTTCTACATTTGGAAAGAAGGAAAATGCATTAAAAATAGAATACAACAGCATCGATATGCAATACAAAGGAAAGATGGCACAAAGGCATTAACACAACATTCATTGATCTGCACTAACTGCAATAAATTGTTCTTTATTTTGGAAAAAGTTACATTTTCAGACAAGGGAGAAGATTTTAAAAATGCACTTTTTAGGAAGGAATTGCTTTGCTAGGTACAGTGAGGATGAGGTATCTGAGAGTATGGCTGGTTTAGAAGAGGAGAAAATGGTAGTCCGATATACATGTGGTTACACTGTTAGATAAAAATGGGGAGATTAACTGAGAGCGAGGAGGAGAAGAGGTTAGATGAGATCATCTGTGTTGTTGAGGGAGAGAAAAGGAATGTGTATTATCAAAGCAGGTATAAGATACGGAAACATAAAGTATACAATATTGTAGGGAATGCTAGAGAGAGTGTTCCTGTCACATTGCAAAAAAGTACACAGATACACAGAGTAGAACAAAGTAAGATGGCGGATAGATAAGCAGTTCAGATTCAGATCAGGATGCGGTATAAATGACTCAATGTTTGCAGTGAGACAGATAGTTGACAGGATACTAGAGATGAGGAAACTTTTCAACTGGGCATTCATAGACTTGGAGAAAGCATATGAAAACATCCCAAGAAAGCTAATTTGGACAGTGCTGTGGTTCAAAGTCCCAGAAACACTGGTAGAATTCATGCAAGCTATGTACAAGGACCCAATAACTCAAATATGAACAGTGTTCCGTCAAAAACAAGAGTTCCCAGTGGGAGTGGGTGTGCATCAGGGTTCAGGTCTGAGTGCACTGCTGTTCATACTGGTGATGGACTACATTAGCAAACAAGTCAGAAGGGGCACATCAACAAAGTTACTAACAAAGTTACTGTATGTAGACAATGTGGCATTACAACAGACTCTGAACAAGAACTTCGACAAAGAATAGGGGAATGGAATGCAAAACTGAAGGATCATGGGATGAAACTGTGTACAGGTAAGACAGTTGTCATGACAACAAATGGAGGAAATCAGAAGAAGCTGAGAAATGAGATAGAAGGGAAAATACTGAAATAGGTTAGCAGCTACAAGTATCTGGGAAGAGTGATTGATGAGAAGAGAAGTCTGAATGAACAGGTCAAAGTTAAAATCAGAGAGGCCTGCATCCACCTGGCACAGAATATCAAGTGGAGTGTATGACAAAAGAATGCCATAGAAGCTGAAAAGTAAGTTGTGAAAAACAATGGTGCAACCAGTACTACTGTATCATACAGAAACCTGAGCAGTAAAGGCAGAGTAGATGAAGCTAGAGGTGATTGAGATGAAGTACCTGAGATGGATGACAGGATGCACACTCTGGGATAGATTAAGAAATGTGGACATAAGAACAGAAGTCAAAGTAGCTTCATTTGTTGAAAAGGTCAAGGAGAACAGATTACTGTGGTTCAGACGCATGTGCAGAAAAGCAGAAGATAATCTGTTGAAGAGGATTTGGGACAGACAGGAGGGAAGGAAGGCATCCAGCAAAGAGGTGGATGGATTGTGTGATAGAAGACCTACAAATGTCAGGCATGAGCACTGAAGAAGGTAGGAAAGAGGAAAGTGGCACTGACTAGAGAGAGTGACAGCTGACACGACACCCCAACCCCATGTAGAAAATGTGAAAAAGGGGGCCGATGATGATAATGATGAAGTAGAGAGAGCGCTCTATGAAAAGTCAGTGCAGTTGTGAAAGAAATATTATCTTTGATACAGAGCTTTAAATGTGTGGACGTGTGAGAACGTGTATAGGTAAGTAGTAGAGGGAAGTCTGTCATTTTGAGTGGAATGGTAGATATATGTCAGAAAAGCAGATAACACAATATTTGTCAAGAGAGTAGTGTTCTGGTAGGGTGTAAGTTGGAGTGGGAGGAGATCCTCAATGTATATGACTAGAAACACTCTCCTAATCGAGAATGTGTAAGTACATGAGAGTTTTTCAAGGATACAACAGAACAGAAAATAAGGGGATAAGTAATTCAGAAAACAAGTTATAGTGGGGATAACTATCAAAGGCATACAGGAACAAGGTATTTCATCTGTACTGCATTGCTTCGTGTTCTCTAAATAGTCATCCTATAATGGTTGTTAGGACAAAAGATTAGTACATAGAGGCCCTACTAAAAGTGCAGGAGACACTGACTGGTATTTAGTCTATGTTCGGCTTAGATTGTTGATATATAGGAAATGAGGAGAACATAGGACACTTAGCATCTAGCCACAAACAAATATGGGGAAATTACATAGGAACTGTGCTGTCATATTTACATACTTGCAACACACATGTGATGCTGTTTTGACTAACAACAAATTCTTCTTCTTTCAGCTTTTCCCAGTTAGGGCTTGCCACAGCGGATCACTTGTCCGCTCATGACTGGCAGTGGAGTTTTACAGTGTCAAGTTGCCTGCCAGGCGCCCAACCTTCCACAGAAGGCACACACATGCACACACTCACACCTAGGGCCAATTTAGAGTGTCAATCCACCTACGGCATATCTTTGGGATGTGGGAGGAAACCGGAGCACATATGAGGTGTCAAAAGGCAGATGTTTCACCTTTAGGTACTAGTTTAGGGGTTTAGATGGGTTCAGATGCCACAGGGTATGCAGACATTTTGGTTACCAAGAGACCTCAGCACTAGAAGTGAGAGATAAGAAGATCTGTAAAGGAAGTAAAGACACATAAAGGAAAATGTTATAATACTAAGAAGGCATGGTGAAAATGTCTAAAAATATTAAAACTTCGTAAGGTTGTCTTTAAGGAATTAAATAACTATATCAATGGAGATACAAAATGAAATACTTCAAATTTAAGGAGTGCGATAGGAAAGGTTTCTCTGGCTTTGGACAGTGCATAACACACACCAGGAGGATAAAAGAGAGAAAAACAGCTTGCATTAGATTCTCACTCTGTTAAAATCCTACCACGTTGCTGATATGACAAAGTGCTTAAAAGACATGGCATTTTTGTCACTTAAATTGCATGTGCAGTGTAAGAATACCATATTAATAAGAGGAGCACACATTCACAGCCCAAAGCATGGCCTAGGAAAGCCAAATACTGAGCCAAGACTAGTCTGACAAGCACTTAACACAATATATATATATATATATATATATATTTTTTTTTTTTTTTTTTTACAGCAAGGTCGAGGCATATGAAATGGAGTAACCTTTGGAACATGCATAATGCAATGGAGGCAGTAAAACTCTTATAATTCTAGTTATTGTACAAATCTTTGCATTTTTAAGTGAATCACAAAGAAAGTTATAACAGCTGCTGTAAAAGTGCACATTCTCATTTGCACTGTGAGTTAGGCAGCAACATATTGTTTCAGGAGATAAGGGCTCCTTGGTACTATATATAGTCAGCTCTTTAAGAAAGAGACTAATAACACTGTGACATGATGTGCAACTGCCTAATATTACATTATAAAGGGAGGGAGCACAGGTGCAATCTATCTTTGTAAATGTAACCACTGGGTATTAATAAAGTTAATCAGGAGATAAGAAAATGCTACTTCAAATATTTTTACAAGAAATGAAAGACCAATGTGTTCTCTAATAATACTGTCTGTATCGTTCAACTTAGTAAGAGAAAAAATCCAAATTAGGTACTTATATAGCTTTCCAGTGATCATCAAAATGCTGTCTTTACTTAATATTGCTAACTCAGAAATGAATAAGAGGAAAGGCAGAATGTTCTGGAAGTCTGATGATATGGGAGGATGAACACATCAGAATTCAACTGGTAAGCAGATATACAGTCAAATGTGTTTAACAAAGAGCTACTTACTGGAAAGTCACTAAAAAAGAGGTAGGCGGAGTATCAAACATGTTGCTATTGAACAGACATCTCATCCTCCACATCAGAAAACATATGGTTTTGTCAGACATGGGTCATGGAAAGGGATACACTTCTCCTTTAGCACATACAGATGTATTCATCAACTTGAAATTACAAGGCATTTGGGAGGCAGAAAATGCCAACTAGCAAATCCGGGGCAAATACTGAGGAAGAAGATCAGAGCAAGATAAAGATTTAATGTTGGGTAAATTGTTGCTTTACGTGATCACTGGCACAGTATAAAACAAATTATAAAGCAAAATGCACAGTATCTTGCTTGTATGGACTTTAATGTCTGACACATACGTGGTCTTCTGTAATCTTATACGCAAGACACAGAACTCTAATTTGTTATGCTTATATTTTTCTAGAAGCGTTAGGATGCTGTAATAAAATAAATCAATGGGTATCAATACAAAACAAGTGGGAAAATGTAATGTGTGAAGGCATGTGTGTCTCAATTTAAAATGTCTCAGAACAATACAGATTCAAGAACAGATGGCCGTACTTTTTTGTATTGTGCTTGCAAAATACGTTTGAAAAAATATGCACATTAACCCATTACTGCAACATTCCGATAAAAAATATAATCTTTTTCCTACTACAGGCACTGGTGAGTAGCAGAACCAATTTCTGAAGTATTGATTTACAGATCATGCAGTGCAGTAATAGCTTTTCACCTCAGAAAAAATGTGTGAGGTGGTCTTCAGTGCTTATAGGACTACACATTGATAATCCTTACAAAAGTCTGCAGTTTGGCTTTCATTGGCTGAAGCTGTGTTTTTGCTATAAATAGCTTAAAATGAGCTCTGAGAGAAACACACAAATGCAAGAACTGCTGTTGTAAAATGCCTGCAGCTCACACTACTGCCATGGTATCTCAATAGGATGGGAAGACAACATCACTTCCTTTTCTCTAGCATGACTTATACAAACAGGACCTGAAATATATCCTCTGAAGGAGATATGAAAGCACCCAGACAAGATCGCATTAATATGGTAGGTCCCTTGTCAACCATTTTGTTGAAAAAAACATATTCAGTTTTGTTAAGAAGCGCCTAGAGTGATTCTGATGCATTTAAATAGCTCAGAAAACAAAACTATAATGAAACAACACATTTTTATTTAGTTCAAAGATAGAGTTTTTGTTTAAGATGTGGTGAGAGACTCATGACAGAAGATCATAGTCATAAGGAAAGAAAATGGTGTATTCAAGAGGTATGGCCATTTGTTATAAATGAAACATTTTAAAAAGTTAAATGCATTTGTAACAATTTGAAAAGAATGTTGATTCAAAACAGATTAATAAGACAAGTTTATTTTCCAAAGATTTCAGCGAAAGACTTCAAGCTGAGCAATAAAGATACAAGTTAGGGAAAAAAGCATCAGAAGTAAACACATTTGGCATAGAAAATACAAAATCATGGAATTTTCTTTATCAGATAATTGTCTGTCATAAGGTAATTATGGAAATCATTTTCCTTAACAGAATAATAGCACAGAACAAATTAAACTGGCATACTGTGCAGGGCATTTAAAATAACTGCAACAAATTGTGCTTGGGTAATGAAAGATATAATACTACTCTTGACACAAATCTGTTGTCCATTGTTAATAGCATTATAACTGAGGAGCATGGTATTAAAGTTTTCAGTAATCTTAAAATGGAAAAAAGTAGTTTATATTGTCCTACATGAGCTCAAAGTCAAACTAACCCCTTACCTAAATACACTGTTCAAACTCAGCCTCTCCACAGGCTACATACCCATAGAGTGGCGCACAGCAATGGTTATTCCACTCCACAAATGTGGAGCCACAACAGACCCCGGGAACTGTCACCCTATAAGCCTGACTAGCTTGGTCTGCAAGGCTATGGAGCGCATCATCATGGAACTCATTAACAGAGACATTGGGAACCTCCAAACACTGGACTCTACCCAGTTTGGCTTTGTTAAGGACAGATCATGCCTCCTAAACCTTTGAGACAGTTACCAAGGATATAGATGAGGGAAAGGTGGTACACACAGCCTACCTAGACCTCGCAAAGGCCTTTGACACCATTCCCCATTCTGGTATTATAAACAAGCTCACCAGCCTGAACATAAACCCTTACGTCACAAGATGGGTTGCCAACTGGCTCACGGACAGAACCCACATGGTGAGAGTTGCAGGAGCTAGGTCCAACTCTAAACAAGTTACAAGTGACATTCCCCAGGA
Organism: Protopterus annectens; assembly: GCF_019279795.1. Classification (NCBI taxonomy): domain Eukaryota; kingdom Metazoa; phylum Chordata; order Ceratodontiformes; family Protopteridae; genus Protopterus; species Protopterus annectens. The sequence goes on along the minus strand of NC_056732.1, from coordinate 992,756,465 downwards.
CTCAGTCCTAGAACCCCTCCTGTTCAGCATATACTTCTCAGAGGTACAGGCAAGCACAGGAGGACTATGGCTGACCAGGTTTGCAGACGACTGCAAACTAGGGGCTATAATTGACTCTCCGGCTGACACAGACATCCTCCAAAAGGGTCTCACTGAGACGGATACCTGGTGTCAAAATCATGGCCTCAAGCTAAATGCCAAAAAGTACATAGTAATCCTCTTTGGAAAAAACAAAGTACCCACAAACTACCACATAGGTGGTAGTCCCCTAAATACGGAAAACATAATAAGGGATCTGGGGACCCAAGTAGACAGTAATCTCTCCTTTGATAATCACATTGCCAAAGTGGTTAGAAAATCTTTCTATGTGGCCCACCTAATCACAAAAGGGTTCGCATCCAGATCAAAAGAGGTCATTGTGCCCTTCTACTCATCACTCATCAGACCCATCATAGAGTACAATGCCCCATTTGGGATGTACCTTACAAGACACCTTCAACAGCTGGAAAGACCACAGAAGTACCTCACCAAGAGAATCACTGGCCGCAAACAGATGCCCTATGCAGCTCGACTGAAGAAACTCCAGCTGTACTCTGTTGCATACCACCTACTCCGAGGTGATCTTTGCCTGACACACAAGGCCATGTCCAACCCAGAATTGATGGACATGCTCCACCTAAAGAAAACCTTATCCTCTCGAGTCACACTCTCTAGGGATCTAAACCTCACTACAACAATAAATAGGATGTGCTGGAGGGATAGATTCCTGTCCCAGAGACTTCTCATGCTTTGGAACAAGATTCCAATCTATATTAGGCAGAGCTCCTCGCTAACACTCTTCAAAAGAAACCTTAACGAGTGGATGGGAAACAGAAAGTCTACCCCAGGGATCACTTCAGTGGCTCTGCTGGACAGAGGCACAGAGAACTAATCTAAGGGGACAGCAAAAGCCAACACATTCTGGCTAGGCTTATAAATGCCTTCAGGAAGATAGCCTAGTACCTACCTATGAACCTATGAACCTATATAAAACCCCTAAATAAGAGCTTTCCTAGTCTCTGGATAAGCTCTCAATAGATGTCAAATGTGACCTTCTAACACCTTTTTTGCAGCAATAAAGATTAAATTATTATAGACAAATAAATATTTGAAGCACAGTGGACAAAGTGATGTACATCCTTATTTGGATTCACTGAAAACAGTTTACTGATGATTTGTATTACAGATTAGTAACAGTATGAGTTCAGTCCTGTCATGGCAGGAGCCACAAGGTTTATATAGTGTTGGGAAAATATCTCTTTTGTAAAGATGCAGGAATCTAACTGTCAATGTGATTTTTGGATATGTTGAAGAAATTCAGTATCATGGAGCATGTTAATCTGTTATGTAAACTGTAACTGTTTGGTCTTGATGTATACAGGTTTATTTATTTGCTAGGGTGTGGTAAGTAAGTGCAAATGGCCAAGGAGGATAATTCAAAAAGCAAGCCAAAGTTGATCAATGATCTTTAGTCCAAGGTACTCTGGTACCAAAATCACTTTCCATCCACCTTGTATTCAAACACTATATTTATTACTGCCCATTGTGGTTAGATCAGGAAAGCCATGTCTTCCAGTCCCTGTCCTATAACATCTTCAATCACATTGGAGCAGGTCTTGGAATTCCTTCAAAGACTAAAAATAACATACTAGGTGGCATTCCTGTAAGTGCCAAGAAACACTGTCTCAGACTATCTACAGGGTTTGTGTCTGATGCCTGGAGGACAGCCACTCTGACTACCCTACACAAAAGTGACCTCTATACAGGTCTTGGTAAGGGTCTATATTTTAACATCGAAATCTAAAAAGATCGAATGTTATAATATAAAACCCTAAACATCGAAATCCGCAAACATCAAACAGTCAGAATAGCGATTTTTTCCCAGGGAAAAAAAATCGCTATTCTGAGAAACATACACACAACACAAACATACACAAAAAACAGCAATCCACACACATACACTTAAAATCCTACACCTAAACTAAACTTTACATACACTACTAGCTATCCACTTACCTTAACCCGACCCTAACCCTAAGGTCCGTCACTATTGCACACTCACCTCACCTGCGCCCTAACCCTAACTCACCTAACCCCCCCTAACCCTAACCTACACACAATCGCACACTTACCTGAACCCGACCCATAACACTCCAACATATCGAACGCTGAAAACAGTGAAGACACAGCAACGGCCCACCAATTTCTTTCCCTGGGAAAGAATTCGGTGCCCTGCACCTTTGCTGTTTTCAGCGTTCGACAAAACTGGTTCGATATTATAACATTTGAACTTTATAAAATTCGATGTTATAATATAGACCCCTTGGTAATGGGAGGCCTATCACTCTCAATGACTTTATGTGCAAAGCCATAGATCATATTATTGCCAAACTCATTTAAACAGACATAGGCAAGTTAACTGAACTAGACCCCACATAGTTTGGTTTTGTAAAGGGCAGGTCCTGTCTTCTGAACCTACTTAGCTTCTTGAAAAGTTTAAACACTATGCACTCTGCTTATCTTGATATGGACAAGGCTTTTTGATATTATTCTCCATTGGAATTATTGAAAAATTAGACAGACAATATAAACCTCTATGTTGTCCACTGGATTGTAAACTGGTTATTCAACAGATCTCAGATTGGAAAATCTGTTGGTACACTCTCTGAATATAAAATTGTAATGAGTGGTGTGTCACATGGATCCATGCTAGGCTATCTCCTGCTTGGCATGTATTTTGCAGACATCCAAGACAATATTCTGGAAGTGTGCTTGACCGGGTTTGCTGATGACTGCAAGCTGGGTACTGTTACCCATTCCTCCACTGATACTAAACAGCTCCAGTAAGGGTTGGAATCTGCACATGCCTGGTGTACTGACAATTAGCATAAGTTAAATGTAAAAGAAATGCAGCATACTAGAATTCTGCACAAAAAGATGACCCCCACCTCTTCTCATATGTCATAAATGGTATTCTTCAAACAGAGGTCATACGAGACTATGGTACTTATGTGAACAACTATCTTTCATTCAAACATCATGTTTCCACTGTAATCAGAAAATCCTTTGTTCTGGCTGAGTTAATTACTAAGTGTATATCTCCAAGACCACAAGAAGTCAACCTACCCCTGTATTCGTGTCTTATCAGACACATCGTTGAATACAGTGCCCCTTTTGGTATGTACAAATCCAAGTATATCACTCAGCTGGAAAGGCCTCAAAGGTTTCTCCCCAAGAAAATTAAAATTAAAGGTCTTAAATCCTTGAACTGCCCCAAATGTCTCTCTTCATACTCAGTAGTCTACTGGCTGAGCAGCTGCTCCAAGGTAACCTGTGTCTGGCTTTTCGAGCTATGAAAGACCTAACCCTATTTGACCTCCTATTTCATAGCAACACTAGAGCCTGTACAAATGGATGCACTAGGGACCTAAACTTGCACCAAAACATAAACAAGACTAGTTGGAGAGATAGGTTCCTAATGCAGCATATTCCCAGCGTATAGAATAAGTTGCCAATACCAGCCAAACAAAGTACTACTTTGACTGTATTTAAGGCTGGTCTTGATGACTGGATGGGCAAACACAAATTTACACCAGGTTTATCTAGTAAGGCCCTGGTCAATTTGGGAAGTAAACAGTACTGAGTACTTGACAGAGATGGCAAGGACTTTTGTATCTGTCTGCTTGGAAGTGTATGTGGCTAGGCAGCTTATGACCCCCAGAATCACTTGTCTATTCCTTACAAGAGTTGAAGTATGTATTTCTCTATAAATAAGTGGTCTTACAATCTCCAACAGCTGTTACATGAAAATATACACAAATAAACTTTTATTTTCAGCAACTTGCAGTCATATTGAGTTTATACTTTCTCCTACTGAGACAAACAGTTGCTGAGTACTCAGCTGTGGGGAATTGTGAGTGCCTTCACACCTACCGAAGACCTCCTCCAAAGGGAAAGAGAGTGCCCATCTATGACTGAGAAGCCTGTTTCCCACATCCAGCACTGTGTAGAAGTAAGAACAGCTGTATATTCTTAATACTTCTCAACCTCCATTCTCTAGCAGTGAAATTTCTGTTTCTAAGGTCTAGTCCATCTTGATCAATCCCAGTCCTAACTTCTATTTACTTGGCATTACATCTGATTCCTAGCTGAAGTCTTGCAAACAGTGAGTCCATATGGTGGTTTATACATTTTTGGGAGAGATGAGACCAACCATGATATTTCTGTTATAGGTGTGGTTCTGTTATTCTTCAAGGGCACTGTCATGGGTGGGGGGGTCACATTTTTTTCTGGCATTAGTCTGAAAGACTATATTAAAAAAAAAATCACTGTTGAGCAGATCCTGAGAACCATCGACAGATAAATGTAAAGTCTGGGTATCAGTACTGACTAAGTTCAGTTTCAATAATTATATTACTAACATACTGATAAAGGCTAATCGGAAAATTGGAAATCAAGGTTACTGATGAGATATTTTTCAATTCCAGTCTCCTGTTATGTTCCAACTGTTTTTTTTTTTTTTTTGGGGGGTTATACACCTTTATGCTTAGCAAACGTCAGCCTGGCTATCCTCAATGTACCTCTGGCACCATGACATGTTTATTCTACAAGATAGGACCGATGACTCAAGTAGCTGCTATACGATGCATAGCTTGATATGTGGGCATGTCTCAGTCCTGACTGTTGTATCCCAAAACACCAGCCTCCAGTGAGTGTCAGTTATGTAGTCTGTCAGGTTGCCTCTGCACCTAGAACTGGTAAGTCAGCATCAGCCATTCAGTCACATTTTATTTTACCTATTTTTTAACCATGCAAGCCCACTGGATGAATTGTCCCTTTTCATGGACAACCAGGAAGTACTATCTGGTTAGTGTCATACAATAGGTAGAAAGGATCAGACCCTGAACCCTGGACACAGGAAGCAGCTCATCAGCAGTTAAAAGCTAATGCTGAAAGGAGGTGGAAGGCTGGTGTAATGGTTAAGGTGTTTGTCTTACAGATGCAAGGTACAAGGTTTGATTCCCAGATGGGGTAAGTAGTTAGGCTTAAAATGACCAACAAGGGTAGTTAGACTAATACGACCTATGGAAGCTTGGGTCTTCTGTACCAACTGCCAGACTTCCATTGACTTCTCTAGGATCTGTGTTTCCAGTGGATCCAAGATCATCTAAGTTGCAGTCAAAGCTTTATTTCCCTGTGCTAGGGAGCTGGCTGTTTCATTAGACATTACAAACTTTAGAACATCTTTAGAATACAGTGCTGCTTCATGAAACCTGCACTTTGAGAATCAGATGATTAGTTTCTACAGTATTTAAAAGAGATAGGGAAAGAACACACAGAGCTGATAGAACTTAAAGTATGACGTTTCATATAATTAGCTTACGTTCTTACTGTTTTACAGGAGCCTGACAGCACAGATAATACAAGTCTTTAACTATCAAATTACCCTACATCAACCTGAGAGAAGACACATGAGTCTTTAAAGCTGTAAAAGATCTATATTTATCTGAGTTCTGAAACCTGAGTAAAGCAAGAAACAGCTCCGAGAAAGGAATCCATGAATTTAGTTAATAGCAGAATTCACGGAGAAAGGTTATACTGTTACTTAGATTTTTATTTATTTATTTTTTATGTTTTTATGTTTTATTTATTTTATTTATATTTTTATTTGTTGACCAGTTTAGTCCCACTAGGCTGAAGTCTCTTTTCAGGAAGACCAAGGTGCTATTTTTACTACTAGGGGAAATTTGGCCAGGATATCAAGGAACTTCCCCTACTCTTTTTGATAGGTATCATGGGATCTTTTACATCCATCTGAGCTACCACCAACTCAGGCAGATGGGACTTTCATTTAAAGACTCATCCAAACGAAAATGTGCAGTTCTAGAATGGTATGCCAACAAATAAAAATAATTCAGTAAGCTTCAATTCTTTAAAGTTAATACCGATGCCTTGATTCTTTAAAGTCATTGTTGCTGCATTAATGAGAGGCAGAGTAACTTGAATTTTAGTAGGCAGTATAAAACATTGTTCCATCTCCTTGTAGTATGTAAATCTGTCATCCAAACAAAACACCTGCTCAGCAGCACTGCTTCATAAATATGGCATATTCTGAAATAACTTCTTGTTAACTACACATTATTTAATGCTCAAAGATTTACACTTTTCCACATCTCTATATGTTTGATCAAGCAACACACACACACACACACACACACACACACACACACACACACAAACATACACATAGCGATAATACACACACACACACACACACACACACACACACACACACACACACACACACAAAATATGGAGGAATCTCAATTCACCTGTGTAATGTCTTAAAGATATGAGACCACCCCAGATACTGAACTAAAACCCATATGAACACAGAGCAGATAGGGAGACTTCACACAGCACCCAGAAGGAAAACTGAAAGTGAAGTGCTGTAAGACAACAACTAATAGTGCTACGCCAGATTACCACCCAGCACCTGCAACATTTTGAGAGAAAAATAAGATCTGCAAAATATTTTGACAGAGTTTCTGATCACAGTCAGAAGAGAGAGGTGCACGTATAATAGTGCAGTACTTTTACACTGTGAGAACAGCTTTCTTAAATATAATAGCACCATGACAAACTTTTAACAATGGCTACTATGTTGACATAATATGTCACCATTTCAACATTTTCTTTCATTTTCACAAAGTCACTTTTGGCCTGAAAACATATGTCATACACTGTCATACATTGTCATTTTTATTTCATAACTGTTTCTATATTACTCTAATTTCACAGAAAATCTATTACAGTTTTATTTGCTCAAAAACCTGGCAACCTGCAGATGTGTATCAGGTTTACATCAAAACATCTGTATATAGCACTTTTCCAGAGACTCAGTTTACATCAAAATTGTAATTATATTGTGTTGTTAAAATGTCAGAACTAAAATGTGACTTATTTGACCTTAAAAGTAAATCCTACCTCAACAATTTCAGATGAAAGTTTCAGGACATGATTTCTTTGTCTCCATAATTAAAATCACATGCATTAAGTACAGCCTGTAGATGTCTTCCTGAATATATTGCTCAAAAAAGTTTTTTTTTCTGAATCTTAGACCATCTTAGAGTGCGGGTCTGCATTAGTAGAGACTAGAATAGGATTGAACAGATTAAAGACTATGAAACCCTGCAGACTTTCAGCATTTCAAAGGAAACATTGGCAAATTTCTTTTTTCTCAGTGATGCAAATGCAATTATTTGCACCATAATCTTAAATAGAATGTGTGCTACATTATCAGAACCAAAAAGAAAATTAATTTGTCCTAACTAATGTTTCCAATCATTCAAACTGAGAATTGTGAACTGCAACACAAAAATCCAGAATGTAACTGCTCCTGCGTCTGCATAATGACAACACACATTAAATACACAATGTATACATTAGGTGCAGGCAAAAAAGCACTCTTCCCTCTTACCACACTCCCTTCCCAACCGGCTTATGCCCCACAGAACCCCGGTACTCATTCGGTCTAATGGAACCAGATAGCACCATTGTCTAGTGAACTGCTGTAGCCAGCAACATTTTTCACAGCAGCTCAGAGGCTGCAACAGACCACACTGGACTTATAAGGTAACCTGTACTTTAAGGCTTTTATACAATATCTTTTATATCTACACTTGGCAATCACAAAGCCTATTTTAAAGTAAGCACAAGCCACAACTCCTACTGAACCTGTTCTCTCACACCTTTGACTAAGCCACCACCCTCAGTCAGTTTCAGAATTCACTGATTGAGTTCCGCACACCTCTGCTGAGCTCTAACCTGCTCCATTTGCCCTGCAGGCTCAGTCCACTCTCCTACCCTGTCCCCATTTCTCACCCACTCCCATTACCTGTACATTTATTTCTAACGCAACCTCACCCATCTTTCCAATCCACCAATTAGGCATTACCACCCCCACCAGATATACCTTTCTCTCTCTCCCCACTCCTCATTTACACTATGTCTACTCCCCCATATCATCACCTACTTGTAATAACCATTCTTACCTCAATTACCTATCTCACTCACCTCACTCAACTAGCACACCCCAACCATACATTCCCTACACTCTCCACATCTACAATACATGTCTACATGTCACCTTTCAACTCCATAACACATGAGCTCTACCCACTCAACACTACCCTACTATTCAAACATACATTACTGCCCATCCCACATACTTGCTACACACCCTAAAACCCCCAGTCCTCCAAAACTTTCCCATTTTAACATTCATACTCCTCAATCTCACTAAACCTCATCACACATATCCTCCTTCACTTTACTCTATCACTATGTGGTGATATTCATCCTAACCCAGAGCCCACACCCCCAGCACCCACCCCCAACTCCTCACACACATACATGCACACACCTAAATCTACACATCTTGCCACTCTCAATGCACAAAACCTAAGGAATAAAATCCCTAACCTCCCTGCCTGCTTCACCATAACCATCCTGACATAACCACCATCTCAGATACCTGGCTTAATCCCTCCATAAAAGACAATGGTGACATCCTCCCTCCTGGCTACCAAATCATTCATAATGATAGACTTAACAAAAAAGGTGGAGGTGTAGCTATAATCTTATCTTCCACCTATATTATAACTCCTTACACCAATCCCATACCTAACTTTAGCAACGCTGAAATTACTACGGCTCTACTACAACTAAACAACCACAAATACATATGTATACCTGTCATATATATATATATATATATATATATATATATATATATATATATATATATATATATATATATATATTCACCCTGGTAACAACATCCCAGTTCTAGAAGATATCCTTTCCTGGTTTTCCTGCAACATAAAAAAATGAAACCTACATCTTAGGTAACACTAACATAAATTGGGCCTCGATAAATTCACTAGCCCCATCTAAATCAATCAATCTCTTCAATTTTAGCCAGGTTATAAACTCCCCTACTAGACCAGACAAAGATGGGTCCTCTGGCACCATCATTGACTGGATACTCATATCCCATCCCAAACTTATCTCAAACTCAGGAATCCTTCCAGACCCCATCAGCAACCACCTTCCTGCTTTTGCTGATTTTACCCCTGCCTTCTCCAGCAACAACACCATTACATATGCACATGCAATCTCTCACATTTCAACCCTCAGATTTTCACCGAATGTCTAAAACGTAATGACTGGTCCCCCTAAAAATGCTGCCCGTTGACAGTGCCACTTCCTACTTCAATAACACATTCATAAACACTCTCAACAAGCATGCCCCCATAAGAACAAAATGCATCAAAGCTAATGCCTTCCCCTGGCTGTCCAAAGAAACCAAACTTACCATGCTACAAAGAGGTAAAACATGAAAACGTTATCTAAAAACCAAACTACCCAACTACCTACTAGTATTCAAACAACTCTGTAACTCTGTAAAAAAACTTATAACCATTGAATGTAAACTATACTACTTCAAACTTCAAACCACCCACTCAAATAAATCAAAAAAGTTCTGATCCACAATCTCCTCCCTTCCTCACTCTGGTAACAAAGAAAACCTCTGTCCTAACCCAAACCTTACTGACCTGGACACTGCCAGCCAATTTAACTCCTTTTTCCTAAATTGCAAAGCCAAAGTGTCCTCTTCTTTTCCCCAACCCCCCAACATCAACTACTCCAGGCCCCTCAACCCAACCAACCACTTACACCCCCCTTTCAACCTTAAACCTACCTCCACAAGTACTATAAAAAAACTACTACTCCAACCAAAACCCAGCTGGAATGCACCTGACAATCTCCCAACAACCTTCCTAAAATTAGCTGCTGACAGTATTGCCCTTCCCATTTCCATCTTAATCACCAGATCCATCCAAGAAGCATATGTCCCATCCATCTGGTACCATGCAAACATCATTCCACTACACAAAGGAGGCAAAAGCACAGACACCTCCAATTTCACACCTATAGCTATCCCTTCACCCATATCACAAATCCTTGAGAAATGTAAACATACTTAACTCATGTCACTTCTTACTCAAAACAATCTTCTTACCTCTACTCAACACAGCTTCCACCCTGGCCAGAGCAACATGACTGCTCTCCTAGGCTTTCTTGAAACCATAAATCAAGTTTGCGACTCTGGTAGACTTGTATCTTCCCTGTTCCTTGACCTATCAAAAGCTTTCAACACCGTCTCCCACCCTCTACTCTTAAATCAACTCTCTTCTCTCAACCTCTCTACCTCCACCTTAGCCTGGTTCTCAAGCTACCTCTCTGAATGTCAACAAGCCTTCCAGTGGAAATCCTCAACCTCCCCCTTTCTTCACACCCCTACCAGAATCCCTCAAGGTTCAGTTCTAGGATCACTATTCTTCAATATATTTATTAACAATGTTCACCACACCATCCCAGACTCATCTATAATCCAATATGCAGATGACTCAACAATCATTTGCTCTGCCTTCATCCCTCTGAACTTCTGCTAAAAACACAATCAGGCTTCTCTAAAACTGACTCCTGGATGAATAATAATCACCTTGCCCTAAATGCTAATAAAACTAAACTAGTGATCTTTTCCCCCTCCAGAAACTCCCCAATAGACATAAACTTTTTTTCAATACTCAGCAACAATAACATCCCAATTGAAATCATTTCTAATACCAAACTCCTTGGTGTCATTATTGACAAACATCTAGAATTTGCCACCCATATTCAATCTACCATTAAAAAAACCCACCAAACTGGGACTTCCATACAGTCACAACCACTATCTCTCCCCCTCCACCAGAAAATCCCTAGCTTCCGCCTACCTGCTCCTCTCTCTTATGTATGGCGCGCCCCTGCTAAACAATCTCCAACTTGGTCTACAATACAAACTGGAATCATACTATAATAAAATAAGCAAATTTGCTACCAACTCAAAAAACTCCTTCCGCCATTGTCACTCTCTCCACACTCTACAGTTGCTCAAAGTTCCCAATTACTGGACCTTGCTTAGACTCACTAATCCTCACAAGCTCATCCACAAACCCACTAGCTGCCCTCTCTCTCTCTCTAAGATCAGAAAACCAAAACCTTCTACATATCTTCAAACCTTCTCAACCGCCTGGCCACATCCTACTCTCCTGCTCGAGTTCCAAACTTTGGAACTCTCTCCCTCCCACTCTTTGCAATTCCCCCGATCATACCAAATTTAAATCTCTCTTATTCTCCTATCTTACTACTAAATGGATATGCCCATCCCACTCCCCAACTTAATGCTCCCCTTCTAGCCACTAGCCTCTCTACCCTCTGCTCAAACACCCCTTTACATCTCAATGGGACAGTCTTCTACTGTACCCATGCCTCTCTTCTGCTCAGTCTTATGTCCTCACTTAAAAAATAATAATAATTTCTAGAGTTATTCTTATTTCTCTTTAGCAAAACATGTATAATACATTCATTTATTTTTTATTGCACTGTATTCTATATTTTAACACATCAAAGTTTGTACTGCAGTGCATGCTGTACCTTTCTCTGAAAAAATGATTGTATATATTGTTTCTCTGTAAATGTTCATTGGAGCATTTCTCCCTGGGCCTCCACTGAAAATGGGCTCTTCATGGCCCAGTGGACAACCCTGGTAATCAAACTGAAATAAATAAATAAATAAATACATACATACATACATACATACATACATACATACATACATACATACATAAATAAATAAAATAAATAAATGTATCAATTGTTTGGGGAATAACTTCTGTAAGGGATCAGAAATTGTCCAACAGTTCCATGAATCTGTCATGCCATAAAAGGCCACCAGGTTTGTTTTTTTGTCATGCACACAAGTAATATACATCGAAATTAAGCACATGCTTTGCTGTTATACTATCAAAACTGAAATCAGTAGTTGTGAGTTCCTAAGTGTGATATTTTGCATAGTTTAAGTGTTGAAAAAAAGAAAAGCAATAATATTTTAGAGGATTGTGAACTGCTACACAAAATTTGAAGATGCAGTTATTCCTTAACTTTGTTATTCAAAGGACACACTAGGCATACTTTGAAGACAGTGACCAAGATATTACTTCCAAAGTATTCAAAAGCAAAACACCAGACTGTTTCAGTGATGTAGTGCTGTATATATACAGACTAGAACAGGCCAAAATTTTCTTTAGAATCTGATAACTTGTGAACTTCCATCAGATTTACTTCACAGGAAACATATAGATTATTATTTTTTCTGAGGTGTGTCAAATACAATAAGCATAAAAATCATAAATACATTATTTTGATGAAGTATAAGAGCCAAATAAAGAAATTGTCCTTCAAAGTGAAATATTTCACAGTTGTCCATATAAAAAAGAAGATAGTGACAAGTGGAGTACCTCAGGGTTCAGTCCTGGGACCGCTCTTGTTTGGCATCTACTTCTCTGAAGTACAGGCCAACACTAAGGGACTCTGGATAACAAAGTTTGCAGATGACTGCAAACTGGGAGCCATTATTGAATCCCCAAATGATGTGGATACTCTACAAAAGGGCCTTACAGAAACAGATGCTTGGTGCCAGAGCCATGGGCTCAAGCTCAATGCCAAGAAATGTATAGTTACCCCCTTTGGGAAAAAACATGTATCCATGAATTACCATATAGGTGGCAGTACACTAAACACAGAAAGTGTGATAAGAGACTTAGGGATACAGGTGGACAGTGGTCTCACCTTCGATAACCACATCACCACAACAGTCAGGAAATCCTTCTATGTGGCACACCTCATCACTAAGGGCTTTTCATCCAGAAAAAAGGAGGTCATCATCCCACTGTACTCATCCCTCATTAGACCCATTATAGAATACAACGCCCCGTTTGGTATGTACCTCTCAAGACATCTGCAACAACTGGAAAGGCCACAGAAATACCTCACTAAAAGAATCACAGGCCTAAAGCAGATGCCCTATGCTGACCGCCTTAAAAAACTCCAGCTATACTCTGTCGCATATCATCTACTCAGAGGCGATCTCTGCTTAACATACAAGGCCATGTCAAACCCAGAGCTGTTGGACATGCTACACTTAAAGAAATCTCAATCCGTCAGAGCTACACGCTTCAGGGATCTAAACCTTGTCATCACAATAAACAAAACATGCTGTAGGGATAGGTTCCTGACCCAGAGACTCCCCAGACTCTGGAATAGATTGCCCATACATGTCAAGCAGAGTGCCTCTTTGGTCCTCTTCAAAAGGAACCTTGACGATTGGATGGGAGAAAGGAAATTCACCCCAGGGATCACGTCAGTCGCCCTGCTAGACAGGGGTGCAGGGAAGTAAATAATGTGGGAAGAAATAGCCAGGGAATTGTTATGGCTAGGCTTGTATAGGCCCTAGGGCTGATAGCCTAGTACTAACCTATGAACCTATGAACCTATGAACCTATGAACCTATAGGATGTAGAGCATATGCTTGAGTACTGACTGGTCACAGGCCAAAGACTCGAAGCCTAGAAGTCATTTGCACATCACCTAGCATGCACTGCTCCTTAATGCTCAGACTCGAATATGTGTTCAGGCAAAATGTGGTGGCCCTAGAAACAGAATAGTGCCAGCAGCTTCTGCAAACATATGTATCTGAGTTCAAGCAGGGCAAGTGTGGTAGCCATAAGGAAGGAATGGAGAGGTTGGGAGCTTAGTTGTTACATTTATCCTCCCACTGGAGGATTAGGTTTTGGGTTAGGAAGTGAAGAAATGGGATTAAGTTTAGGCAGCAACTGGAGAGCTTAGGCTTATGGAGTGGGAGGGAGAGTTGAGTTTAATGACTGGTAGGGCAGTTTAAGTTTAGTGAGTGGGAGGGCAGTTTAAGTTTAGTGAGTGGGAGGGCAGTTTAAGTTTAGTGAGTGAGAGGGCAGTTTAAGTTTAGTGACTGGGAGGGCAGTTTGAGGTTAGTGATTGGGAGGGAGGTTTAAGTTTAATGAGTGGAAGGGTGGTTTAAGTTTAGAGATTGGGAGGGAGTTTTAAATTTAATGAGTGGGAGTGCAGTTTACAATTAGGGAGCATTTGAGGAATTTAGGTTTAAGAGACAAGAAGTTTTAGGGCTATGCACTTATAAGAGGAATTTAGCTTTAGTGAATGATCAGGGAATTTAGATTTCATGAGTAATTGGAGAACTCAGGTTTAGGGAGCAGGACAGGTATTTAGGGAAAGGAATATATGTTTCAAATTAGGGTTAAGGACCAGGTGAGTGTTTTAGGGTTAGAGTTAGGGTTCTAGGAAGGCTATGTAGATTATCAGCCATGGGTCGTGGAAGGGATATGTAATTTACAAGGATCAGGCTAGTGGAAGGTAGGGCACTTGCTGTTTCGAGCAAATGGCAATGAACAACTCGGTCATGGTGTAACAGCAAGTGAGCACTTGTAATATACCCAAGAAAACCTTACTGAGAATAATGAATTGTCTTACAAGAAATCCAGGTCCCAGTTTTTATAACTAAAATGTAGGACTTTTTAAGTTCAGTTTTCAGGAAGTTGTCTGGTATGTTTCACATATCATTTTACCACGAAATGCTGGACCATTTCAGAAACTGTTTGTTTAATTGAACTGTGGAGGCTGCCCACTAAAGTGTGCTAGCCTGTGTAACTAATTTATCACTGTCTCTGCATTTTCTGTGTATTTCTGCAAAAAAAACAAAAAAACAAATAATCCTTGTTTTCCCGCCTTTCTCGACTAGTTTAGACCAGTATACAGGCATTGCTGTATTCTGGGCTGTGGTGTAGTTCCTGTGTTGTCCATTACCTTACTTGGATAAAAGGAAGTTTCTTTGCTCACCAGTGGGAGTGGGGAGCCTTGAGCAGCCTACCTATCCTTGGGGGAAGTGACCTCAGCACAAGAAGCTGTTAGTAATTGGTTGTTTGGGACCATTCCTAGCTCTTTTGTAGTTCACTGCTTAAAATCCGCCTCTGGGCTTTTTTTTCTGGCTATACTGCTCAGACAAGCTCCACGTGGGTTTACAGAGTGGTCCTAGCAGCAAGGAACTCAAAAGCGACTACCTCCTGGATTTACGTATCTCTGCTTTTTTTTCACTGAAAATAGCTTCTGCTGCTTACTTTAAACTAGCCTGAACTGTTTTTTACTGATTACTGCATTTATTTTAAAAACTGCACTTAAAGTTACATTTAGTCGAATTTAGTCAAAAGTTTGCTTGTTTGTTTGTTTAATTGAACTGTGGAGGCTGCCCACTAAAGTGTGCTAGCCTGTGTAACTAATTTATCACTGTCTCTGCATTTTCTGTGTATTTCTGCAAAAAAACAAAAAAACAAAAAAATAATCCTTGTTTTCCCGCCTTTCTCGACTAGTTTAGACCAGTATACAGGCATTGCTGTATTCTGGGCTGTGGTGTAGTTCCTGTGTTGTCCATTACCTTACTTGGATAAAAGGAAGTTTCTTTGCTCACCAGTGGGAGTGGGGAGCCTTGAGCAGCCTACCTATCCTTGGGGGAAGTGACCTCAGCACAAGAAGCTGTTAGTAATTGGTTGTTTGGGACCATTTCTAGCTCTTTTGTAGTTCACTGCTTAAAATTCGCCTTTGCACGGCTTTGTGCGGTCGTGCGCATAGCGGTTAAACAAGGTTAAACTTTTTCTGGCTCCGCCAAGTCTGCTCTTCAATTTTTCCCTTAGAACTGTTCTACTTGCAATCTAAACAGCCTATACTCTATCTGAAAAGCTCAGCACTTGCTCCTAAAGCATTTTGTATACAGGTAAAGCACTCTTAAACAAATGAAAAGTACTTCATTTACCTAAATTCTGTTGAGTACCCATTTCCCTATAGGTCCTTTCTGACTCAGTTACACAGCAATCTTTTTCACTATTTCTAGCATGTTGAAGGGTCAGTTGCTGGCATCCTCTCCTGTTCAGCTGGTGAATCTGGGAATCTTGAGGCAATGTTACAATTGCCTCATGTACACAGACAACCCTCTCCTCCTCCCAACAAATACAAATATATGCGAGAGATGCAACTATATAGCCAAACTGGAGGCTGAGCTCTCTCAATCCAGTACTGGCAAGACCAGTCAGGAGGAGAAGGTAACCACGCACACCACAAACCCAGTCTCACATAGAACTATCACAACTGCAAACCAAACACATAAACACACAAAACATACTCGAAGGCGCTGATTAAAAATCTACCAAAACAACAGAGGCCTCCAAAGCAGACACCCAAGCAACCACCACCTCAAGACATAGCAAATGCAACACATAGTTCACAAAGTCAGTGTGCTAAACAGTCACAGCCCTTAAGGCCAAACAACATGCCAGACACACTTGTAATAGGTGACTCCATAGTCAGGCACACTGACGTCCCGCTCACCAGACTGAACAAGGAGAGGGCCACAGTAAGCTGCCTGTCGGGAGCTAGAATCCGCCACATAACACAAGCACTCAGGTCACTCCACAGCAAGTACAAATGTCATTGTACATGCCGGTGGGAACGACCTGAGACGTACCTCCCTGGACTACATGAAAAAAGACATAGAGGAGCTCTCTGATTATGTAGCCCAGGCCGGTATGACCCTGACCCTGAGCAGCATCTTACCCTCACCAAAAATGATGTCACAGTACAAAGACAAAATGATCAGTTTTAACAACTGGCTTAATTACTGGTGTCATTCTAAGGGGATCCAGTGTCTGTCTGCTTGGGATGACATGCTTGACAAGCCACGCTGCTTCGCAAGGGATGGTTTGCACCTGTCACCCTGGGCTTCCGGATATTGGCCAAGGCTCTTGCCACCCCATAGTGCCTTTTTTAGGCAAGGCTCAAATGACAAACCTACCTCCCTAGAAAACACAAGTGGAAAAAAAACTAAGGGTAATGCTGCTCAATGCCAGAAGTCTAAACCTCAAGATGCACGCCCTCGAAGCCCTCCTCAGTATGGAGAACATCGATGTCTGTGCAGTGACTGAAACCTGGTTCAAGGCTCCTGAGAGCACCCCAGCACTATCAGGTTTTACCTCATATCATGCTTTCTGGCCCCAAAACTTGGACAGAACCACAAAAGGAGGGGGAGAATCCATTTTCATCAAAGATACCCACACCTCCAGGTTAGTGGCAATGCACGAAGCATCGGAGACTATCCAGGTGCAACTAACCATAGGCAAAACTGCCTTACAGTTTATAGCATGCTACAGACCACCCTCTCAAACTCAGGAACCCCACACAGCCTTCCTGAAGACACTGGAGAGTATGAATGTCTCTCCAAATACCATCATTTTGGGAGACTTCAACTACCCAAACATAGACTGGGAACATTACTCAAGCCCCAACACCCTAGCCCAAAGGTTCTTAGAATTCATAAACTCAAATGCACTGGAGCAACTAGTCACCATTCCCACAAGAGGAGACAATATACTAGACCTGATCATCACAAACATGGGGACAAAATGCTCCACACTGGAAGTACATCCCTCTTTGGTAAGATCAGACCATAAATTAATCTCACTGGAAATCCACATCCCGCCCCCACCCCCTGCACAAAAGACCACAGTGAAGAACTTCTCAAAAGCAAACTTCACACTTCTTAAGACTGAAGTGGTATCTTTCAAGGCCCCTGGGCCAGTGGAAACCACAACCCACACTGCTGAATCCTTTGCAAATGCCTTCTATGGGCACCTTCAAGAATGCATGGATCATGCAATCCCAAATAAAACCAAGACCCATTCCCCAAAGGCAGGCGACTGGTCTGGTGGACCCCAGCCATAAACAAACTTTGCAACAGAAGGAGGAAGCTACTACATGACAGAGCAAAATCCCTAAAAGGGAAGGCATCTCTGATCAGTACTAGCAAAAAACTACGATCACTCATAAAATCATCCAAGGCCAACTTTGAGAGAAAAATCGCAAATGACACAAAAGACAATCACAAGGCCTTCTGTAGCTATGTTAGAAACCTGGGTGGAAACTCCCAGATATGCTCAGAGTTAGTCCAAAATGACACAAAATACACTGAACCCACTGACATTGCCAACATTCTGGCAGACAGGTTCAGTGCAAATTTCTCCTCCCTCCCCCAAAGGAGAAATAACTATCCCAGCAGAGTGTAGCCTCCCTAACATCTCAGATGCCCAGGTGAGAGCCGCCTCTCTAAAGCTAAAAACACAGCATCAATGGGACCGGATGATGTCCCGGCTGTGTGCTACATGAACTCCAAGAGGAACTAAACCCACACATAAGGCTGCTGTTTAATCTTAGCCTTACCACAGGATACGCCCAAAGAGTGGCGACGGCAACAGTGGTCCCACTTCACAAAGGCGGTGCTTCTACGGACCCTGAAATTACCCCCATAAGCTTGACGAGCCTGGTCTGCAAAGCTATGGAGAGGATCATTATGGAACTCATAAACAAAGACATTGGGGACCTACAGACATTGGATCCTACCCAATTTGGCTTTGTCAAGGGCAGATCCTGCCTTTTGAACTTGGTCAACTTTTTTGAAACAGTCACTAAGGCCATTGATGAGGGTAAGGCAGTTCACACAGCCTACCTTGACCTTACAAAAGCCTTTGACACAATACCCCACTCGGGCATCATAGACAAACTCACCAGCTTAAATGTAAACCCATATGTCACAAGATGGGTTGCAAACTGGCTCAAGGACAGAACCCACAGGGTCAGAGTTGCTGGGGCTATGTCAGACTCTAAGCCAGTCACAAGCGGTGTCCCACAGGGCTCAGTCCTGGGACCCCTCTTGTTCGGCATTTATTTTTCCGAGGTACAGGCAAACATAGGAGGATTGTGGCTGACAAAGTTCGCAGATGACTGCAAACTGGGTGCCATAATTGATACTCCAGCAGACACAAACATCCTTCAGAGAGGCCTCATAGAAATGGATAATTGGTGCCAGAGCCATGGCCTTAAGCTGAACGCCAAAAAATGTATAGTCATACCCTTTGGGAAAAACAAGCTACCGACAAATTACCACATAGGCGGTACGGAAGAGGTAATCAGGGACCTAGGGACCCAGGTTGACAGTAACCTCTCATTTGACACTCACATTGCCAAAGTGGTTAGGAAGACCTTCTATATTGCCCACCTTATCATGAAGGATTTCACATCTAGATCAAGAGAGGTCATTGTGCCCCTGTACTCTTCTCTTATCAGGCCAATGATTGAGTGCAATGCCCCATTTGGGATGTATCTCACCCGACACCTGCAGCAGTTGGAAAGACCCCAAAAGTTCCTCACCAAGAGGATAAAGGGTCTTAAACATATGTCATATGCTGCCTGACTGAAAAACTCCAGCTCTATTCAGTCGCATACCACCTACTCAGAGGTGATCTGTGCCTGACATACAAGGCCATGTCCAATCCTGAATTAATGGACATGCTCCACCTCAGAAAATCCAAATCCATCAGAGCCACGAGAACAAGTGACTTAAACCTCAACACAGAAATAAATAGGATGTGCTGGAGGGACAGATTCATAACCCAGAGGCTCCCTACACTCTGGAACAGAATCCCAGTCCATGTTAGGCAGAGCCCCTCACTGACTCTATTCAAGAGAAATCTCGACGAGTGGATGGGAGATCGTAGGTTTGCCCCGGGGGTCATCTCTGTGTCACTACTAGACAGAGGCATAGTAAACTAAACCCTAAAAGGGCATAGTATTCTCATCCTAAGGGGTGGTGTAAGCCACATACACTCTGGCTAGGCTTATAAATGCCCTAGGGCAGATAGCCTAGTACGAACCTATGAACCTATGAACCTATAAGAAATGCTGTCCTGTGTACATGCAGACCAGAAATAGTTGGTAGTTTAATGCCACAAATGCTTTTTTTATTTTTTTATAATTAATACTATTATTGCAATGATTTCACAGGCGTTTCTGATTCTTCTCATTATGTCCCTGTTGTTACAGATGTGCACATTGTCATTACAACTTCATTATTGTTTCCTTCATATACATAGGCAATGAAAGGGTTACAGTTCTTTAACCTGTATGTATGGTCTAACATCAGTCACATGTATATAAATTATTTGCTTTGATTACTCACATGGTATACAATGGCAGAGTAAATCCATGCATCTTCTCTATGGGTGTAACTAGGCATACTCAATGTACTCCTGTGTGTACAAAATTTTTTTTGAGCATGTCATGAGTGACATGTACACATGGTTGAGTACCTACCTTTTTAAAGCTGTGTAAACTACTGTATAATATACAGTCCTGTACAACATATGCTTTGCTAAGACAATTTTAAGTAAAAAAATAGCCTTTTTGTGGTTTCAAGTGCCAGACACTGACAATAAAAGTCCCTTTCTGAAGAGCATAGGGAAACAGTTTGAGAGCTGGGTACAGTTTTTTTAAATGATAGGTAGGTGATGGGGGCAACAGCTTAAAATATTCCTTACAACACATAACTTTCTAAATACACCACTGATATGCACTAACTGTGATATATGCAATATAGCAAAATGAATCTGCTTCCCTTGTCAACTGTTATCTCACATCTCCACTTTATCATCATTTTACATGCATCATGTTTACTCCCTTTGTTACACTGTAGCTGTGTTCCTCTTGCATCCTTTTGTCAATATTTATTTTTTACTATGTGGATGTGACCCTAAGTGGACAGGCTTACTTCTATAGTTATCAGTAATGTTTAATTAGTGGCATCTGTACATTAATCTACTTATAAATGACTACATGTTACTTGTTAAGGTCTCCCTGCCTTTTAATTATGCACTTCAGGTTGTCCTTACCTTGTATTGTGTCTGCACATGCTCATATGCTGGGGTTGAGTTTATATACAACTTGCTGTTTATATTGTGTTTTCAAGCCTCAGGGTTGCTACTAGCAGGTGTTTTGGCCATGAACAGGTGTTGCTTAATGTATAGGGTTTCTTAGCAGCTTGCATATTCGATGAGCATTGCTGCTCATCATGCTAACACGAATTAAACTTGTAGGCTTAGCACAACGTGAACACATATATTAATTAATCCCCGGGTATGTATTATAAAATACTGTAAACATTAAAAGAAGTCATGGCATGTTATTTAATTATTTAAACATCCTGAATATAATATTCGGAATAATTACTTTGTTAAGAATTTAGTCAGAGTTTACATTTCTTTAGTAGATTCACAAGGATAGCATTGTCATTCTGTTCACCTCACACTTTCACAGGGCATAGAAGAATATGAAAATCACTTCCATTTTTACAATAAAAGCAGTTTAGAAATTTAAACTATATATAAAGTTTGCAAAATGAAATAGAGATGCATGACCACCATTGTCTTATTACAGGATGTATTCCATTGCTTTTGTGGTCAAGCTTTACTGAAGACAGCTACAATATCTGAAAGAATAAGAAAATGTATGCTTAGACACAGTGGCTCTGTGTTGTTGCTTATGAGCTTCAAAGCTAGACTGAACTATACGAAATGATTTTCTGAAGTGTGATGTCTCATTTTCTAAGTTCTAAGTAACACAGTGTTATTGTGATGGTGGTTTGGCAGAAAGCACTTCTCATCAGTATGAAGGTTTAATTTCATTCAGTCATGTCATATTACGTTTCAGACCTATACTTTTCAAATATGTGGGGTCAGACTGGTACACATCCAAAAACTCAATTGCTGATTTCTTCATATTCCTGTTTATGATAACATGTTTACTATCCTGAATGCACTCTTTAATTGTGGTCTGTAAGTGGGCTTAGCTATGTCATTACCTGATTAAGTTTTAGCTATTTAAAAGCTTTGGTTTTACATGTTATATACAATTTAGAATGCTGTATACAGGATTTTCCTGTAGTTTGGTAGTCAATAAAGTTTTGCATATTAACAATGAATGCTCTTCTTCATTCATTCTTTGCCTCAGACATCACAACATGTTTTCTCTTCTTGTTTTTATGTTCTGCTCCTGGTCTCCAAGACTGCTTCATCAAATTAATTTTAAGGCATGTATATGACAGAATAGCAAAGAAATTCCTAAAAAAGGAACTTTGAGTGAGAATCTGTTAAAGACATAATGGGCCGGATTCACAAAGGCTTGCATGGAGTCTAAGAGTAGAGTAAGACTCCATGCAGCCAACATGTCTTCCGAGCGATCCAGGAACAGCCGGCAGGGGCGTGTAAGAGAGCTCCTAAAACTCCTCTTACATGGACAGGGCTAGGATATGCAAATTACCTCATTTGCTGCTGAAAGGCATGCAAATGAGGTAAAATTGCGATTCAGAAAACACTAACCTGTCTGAGTAAGAGTAGTGTTATTTGCAGAAATGTACTCCGATGACAACTGAGTACGTTTCTGCAAATAGCAAAACGGAGCCATGACAGCTTGAAAAAAATGATGCATCCAGTTGAGGAAGCATGCCAATGGCCAAATATGCAGCCATTGGCAATGTCCACAGATGCAAAAATAAATTAAAATAATTTTTTTCCCGATCGCCGATGTTTAAGCGTAGCGTAGCACTGCACAAACCCGCTGCACTGTAAAAACCAGAAAACCAATAATTAAAATGCAAAAATGTGGATTTTACAGTAATCCCTAATATACAATGCAAGGGAATGGCAGTCCAAAGACAACATGGCTACCGAGTAGAGGTTGCTAAGGGGGGAAGCTCAGTCTAAGAGTTGTAACCAAGCATTAGTAGGCAATCCTATGCAAATGAGGGTAAGGATAGTGAATCACAAGTTTACATAGCAAAAAAGCACAGTCAGTGTAGTGTAGGAGTAGGATAAGGGGTGTAACAGAGTAAAAGATCGGTGACATCATAAGGAGGTATGTCTGAGAGAAGTGAAGTTCATTGGAGTAAAGTGTCATGTGTCTGCTGTCAGATACTAATCACTGGAAGAGGTGTGTCAACAGGTGCCCTAGCTAAAGGCAAGAAATTGAAGGTGTATGCCGTGAACAACACAAAAGTTTCTTGTAGAAGTGCCTGCAGCATGTATGCGTGCGTGTGCGTGCCTGTAAAACCGAGTAAGCCTGTGTGCAGGTGTGTGCGGCTGTGTGCACGCGTTTAAGCTGGAGTAAGCAAGTGTAAGAATGTTGAAACCCGTGTAAGCGCGTTTGCACCTGTGTGCATGCGTGTTAGCAAGAATAAGCAAGTTGTAGTCCGTGTAAGCATGTGTGCGCGCGTGTGAGCTGATGTGCGCGTGTTTGCGCTTGTTTGCGTGGCGCTGCCCCCTGAGGAAACAGAAAGGGAAAAGAAAGCACAACAAATAGTAGGAAGTTAACCAGGGAGTACTAGCAGAGCTAGCAGGCGAAAACAATCAGAATCAGGCAATTACACAGGCAGTACACTAGCCCAGCCCAGCCCAGCACTTAAAACTCAGCAAACAGCTTTCCAGTATGTTTTTCTCAGATACACTGCAGTAAGCTAATAGAAGTGAAAACTGAAAAAGCTTTACTGAGACAAAGAAATGTTAGGAGCTGCCATTGCTGTTATAAGGCGACATATGCAACATGCTGAGAGTGGTGACAATGCGATGCTGCTGAGAAACCCACAGTGAGGAGACGGAGAAGAGTGTACAGGCCTAGGGTAACTTACCAGGGGCTACATGAGCTGGAGATTGGAGCGCTATAGAGTGGACAGAGACCTCGTGCAGCAAATTGTTGAGCTTTGCAGGCCACGCCTCACACACAGAACCAACAGAGGGGAACCCATCCCAGTAGAAACCAAGGTATGTGTTGGCCTAAGAATATTAGCAACAAGTACCTTCCAGAGACCAACTGGCGATATGATGGGGATTTCACAGGCATCAGCATCCAGGATACTGCACCAGTTCCTGAATGCCATGTCAGCACATGTCGGTGATCATGTATATTTCCCCAATTCCCGTGAGGTATTGGCCAGCAATATGCGTCTCTTCCAGCAAATTGCAGAATACCCTGAGGTAGTGGGTGCAATAGACTGCACGCACATTTGCATCAAAGCACCAGCCGGTGAGCGGGGTAGGGTCTACTATAACCACAAGGGTTACCCCCCATCAACTGCCAGGTCATGTGTGATGCCCAGGGCATAATAATGAATGTGTGTGCTGGCTGCCCTGGAAGCTACCATGACTCCCATATCTGGCATCTGACACAACTGTACCAGACATTTGCCAATGGGGACATCCCTCATGGTCACCTAGTGGTCACCTAGTGGGGGATGCTGGATATGCACTTGAGCCGTGGCTGATGACACCCATCAGAAATGCACACACACCTGAACAGGAATGCCATAATGAGGCACATGCACAAACACGAAATGTAATCGAACGTGTGTTTCGGCTGCTCAAGTCATGGTTCCGGTGCCTGGACACATCTGGTGGAGCCTTGCAGTACTCACCAACTACATGTACCCAAATAGTCATGGTATGTGCTATGCTACACAATATGATCCTGTGAAAACAGCTGCAGCAGGAGCAGCATAGGGCCGGGCACAACAGCCCCCCACCATTGCCAAGGCCATCACAGGCAGAGCGTGACTCAGAGGAGGAACAACCTGAGCCTGCCCCAGTAGGCAGAAGGAGGCGTGCCCAGTATGCTTTGGCCTTGGCAAAGAAGCAACGCATAGCATATACACTGGCTCAGTAGGAACCCTGGAAATGATACCTCTCTCCGACTCACACATATAGTAAAAGGGATGCCTAACTTGACACTACCTGTTAACAAACATGTATAGGGAGTGTAAAATGTGCATCCGACATAGGCAGTCCTGCAGCACCACCTGAGTCATGATTGCTATGTGTTAAGCAATATAAAGCACTGCTAAACAGCTCTCACCACTATTTAGTATATGTAAACAAAATTGCACACACTAAGTAGCACAACTACAGGCAATGTTGAGCAATATTGTGCACTGTTCAGCAATGTTGGTCAACATTTAGCAATGTTGTGCAAGTCTGGTCAAATGTGGGCATAGTTCAGCAAAAGCAGGTTAACATGTTCATATTTCCTTCACTTTTCTTGTAGCAGTCTGTTCTGGCATGTATGAAAATATGAAGCAGTGACAGTCCTCGAACACAGGATACAGTGCACTATAGTCATAGTACAGAACCACTAAACCATGACATTATGTCGATGGTCAGCTTGTATGAACAAATGTTGATAAGTCAATGCAAAGTATCTCATGGAAACCTTGCAGGCATAGCATAATCCCTGTCGAGTTAAGATGCAAAGGTGAGGCCTGCAGTAAGAATAGAACCTTATATTCAACACACATATAGTATAAATGTTAATATTGGTAATGTTCACACACATCAACAAATGTAGTGGACCTCAGACAGCAACATACTGCAAGGTCACACTGGGCATGCTCACACACTTGAATATATGAGACAAATGTCAGGCAACAAAACACTGAAAGCCTGAACTGGGCATGCTCACACACTTAGGTCAAGTTTGAGTACAGCAGTGGGCCAAACATATCTGTCAGTTGCATGTGTCAACCCAGGAACCTCGCACTATTCACCAATCCGCCATGTGCACACAGTGATATGACAACAGACACATATATAATATAGTGAAATCCTGTCATAATCAAATATGTTATGCAGATACCTAGGTTGTTCATAGAAAGTGGTAAAGCAAAGAAGAAACAAAACCTGCAATCAGTACCATCACTGAACAATGTGCATCCCAAACATTAGCATAAGTTCAGAGGTTGACACTAGGCTATCTAGCAGGGACCCATAACATATCCCAGGTCTAAACATATGATCACCCATCCACCTATGAAGATGTCACCTGTAGGTGGTCAGTGCGGGCCTGTGAGTATGTGGGACTGTGATCACATTCCCGAGTGAGTGGAGCTTCTGTGATGGGAATCTGCCCCTCCAGCATGTCCTATTAACATTATTGCTGATGTACCTGTCCGTGGAGCGTGTAGCTGTAAGGGACTTTGATATCCTGATGTGGAGCCTGTCCATCAATGCTGTGATGGACATGGCTTCAAACAAAAGGCACAGACTGCATCCAAGTAGGCAGTAAGCAACTAAGGAGAGCTGGGGTCACCATAGCCAAACTGTGCATACCATCTGTGTGAGTCCCTAGATCCACTTGGTTATGCACATTTGTGTACATTCCAGTTGCTGCAGGTGTTGGGTAAGGTACATCCGAAATGGGGCATTGTATCCAAGCATGTGCCTGATGAGTATAGGTTCACAATAACCCCACCTGATCTGGATGTAAAACCCTATGTGATAAGGTGGGCTAAATAGAAGGTGTGTCCAACAACATTGGCAACGTGAATGTCAAAGGGGAGAGTAATAAGTATTCATGTCCCCAAATCACAAATCACACACACTGTACATGATGTATCATCACTTATGTGGTAATGTGTGGGCACGATGTTACTACCAAAGGTGATGACTATGCATCTAAAGGAAGGTAGCTGTAGGCCATGGCTCTGGCACCAGTAATCCATCTCTGTGAGACCCTTTCTGAGGATGCTTGTGCCAGCTGGGGAGTCGATTATGGCACACAGTTTGCAGTCATCTGCAAACATGGTCAGCCATATTCCTCCTGTGTTAGCCAGTACGTCTCAGAAATATATACAGAACAAGAGAGGTCCCAGGACTGAGCCCTGTGGGATGCCACATGTAACTGGTGTATA
The DNA here is from genome assembly GCF_019279795.1 of Protopterus annectens. Taxonomy (NCBI): domain Eukaryota; kingdom Metazoa; phylum Chordata; order Ceratodontiformes; family Protopteridae; genus Protopterus; species Protopterus annectens. Next base: position 992,729,824 of record NC_056732.1, on the reverse strand, counting down.
GTCAGACATGGCACCTGCAATACTGACCATGTGGGTGCTATCCATGATCTAGTTAGCAATCCATCTTGTGACATATGTGTAGATATTGAATCCGGTGATCTAATGTATAAAGGCTGAGTGGGGTATTGTGTTGAAGTGGTGTGCGAGCTCCAGGTAGGCTATGTGGACAACCCTGTGTACGTCTATGGACCTGTTAATGGTTTAAAGACATGAAACAGGTGCAAGAGCCAAGATCTGCCCACAACAAACCCAAATTGTGTAGGATCCAGTGTCTGAAGGTTCACAATGTCTATGTGTATGTGTTCCATGACGATACACTCCATAGCTTAGCAGACCAGGATAGTTAGGCATATATTGCGATATTGTCCAGGGTCCCTTGTGGCACCAGCACTGTGGAGCGGGTACACCGTAGCTGTATGCCATTCCATGAGTACATATCCTGTAGTAACTCTGATATTGAACAGTGACCTAATGTGAGTGTGAAGTTCGTCATGAATCTCTTGTAAGCCGCAGTCCGGGACACCATCTGGTCCCATTGATGCTGTGTTGTCTGCTATGGAGAGGGCAGCACTCACCTGTTCATCTGTGATGTCAGGGAGGCTACACCCTGTTTGGATGGACATGTGCACTGCAGGGGGGATGGTGGGGAAACATTCCCACTGAACCTGTTGTCCAGGATGTTCGCAATGTCAGTGGGTTCACTGTATCTTTTGTAATTATGCAGTAACTCACAGCATATCTGTGAGTTTCTACCCAGGTCCCTGACATAACTAAATAAGGCCTTGTGATTGTCCATAGTGTCTGTTGCAAGTGTCCGTTAGAAGTGGGCCTTAGATGAATCAACAAGTGATCATAGCTATACCATAGTACTAATCACAGATGCCTTCCTGATTGTGATTGTGCTCTATAATGTAGTAGCCTCCTCCTGTCCTTGTATAGCTCATTAATGGCCGTGTTCCACCAGACAGGTCCCCTGCCTTTGGAGGAGTGAGTCTTGTAGTTATCTGGGATAGCATGATCCATGCATTCCAGTAGTTGTCCATAGAATGGGCTTGTAAAGGATTAAGTGGTCTGAGCTGTAATTAACACTGTCCCAGGGTCTTTGATGGATACCACCTCAGTTTCTATAAGTGTGACGTTTGCTCATGAGAGGTACATCACTGAGATCACCTAGGATGTGTGTGTGTATGGGATATGTATGTCCAGTGAGATGAATGTATGTTCTGACCTTAACAATGAGGGGTATACCTCTGGTGTGGAACATAGACTCCCCATGTTGGTGATGATCAGGTCCCACATGTTTTAACCCCCTGTGGTTGTGGTGACCAGGTCTGCCATAGCATTTGAGTGTAACAATCCTAGCAACTGTTGTGCGAGGGTGTCAGTGCTTGAGTAGTATTCCCAGTCAATGTTTATATATTTGAAGTCACACAATATAATGGTGTTTGGAGAGACCTTCACATTCCCCAGTGTTCCCAGGAATAATGAGTGTTATTCCTGGGTTTGGGAGTGTGGTCTGTAGCAGTCTACAAACTGAAATGCAGTTTGGCCTACTGTCAGTTGCACATGTACGTTCCCCAATGCTTTGTGCAGTGCTAACAACCCGGAGGTGTGTGTATGAATGATGTATATGGATACCCCCCCCCTATTGTTGTTGTCAGGTCTGAGTCTTGTGTCCGAAAACCATGGTATGAAGTAAAACCTGGTAGTGCTGGTGTGCTTTTGTGAGCCTGAACCAGGTGTCTGTTACTGCACATATATCGACAGACTCCATACTGATGTGAGTCCTGAGTGCATGCATTCTGAGGGTTAGATATCAGTTGTTGAGCAGCATCACTCTCCGTTTCCTTTACCCTGTAACGTCTATGGCTGTGGTTTTGTCTTCTGAGCCTCGCTTCAAACAGCCACTGTGGGTGTGGCAAGAGCCTAAGCCATTTTGTGAAAGCCTAGGGGTGACAGGTGCATGGCGTCCATAGCGAATGTACGTGGCATGTTGAGCATGTAATCCCAGGCTAACAGACACTGGATCACCTTTAAATGACAACAATATGTTAGGCATCTGTTAAAAGTGATCAGTTTGTCTGTATACTGTGACATAGTACTTGGTGAGGGTAAGATGCTACACAAGGTCAGGGTCATACTGGCCTGGGCTACATGATCAGAGAGCTCCTCTATGTCTCTTGTCATGTAGTCCAGGGAGGAATGTCTGAGGGTTTACACACCAGCATGGTCAATGATGGAGCCATATTTGTACTTGCAGTGGACTGACAGGACTGCATGTGTCATGTGGCAGATCCTGGCACCTGACACACAGCACAAAGTGACCTTCTCCTTGTTCAGCCTGGTGAGTGGGATGTCAGTGTGACCGACAATTACAGTCACCTAATAAAAGTGTATGAGGTGTGTTGTGTAGGCCTAAGGGCAGTGACTGTGTGGCACAATGACCTTGTGAACTATGTGATTGTTGTGTATGGTTGTGGATTAGCAGTTGTTTGTGTGTCTGCTTTGGATGTCTCTGCTGCTTAGGCAAAGTATATTTAGATGCTTTGAGTATGTCTTTGTGTGTCAATGTATATGGTTTGCTGTTGTCATAGGTCCATGTGCGACTGGATTTGTGGTGTGTGTGGTTACCTTCACCACCTGATAGACTGTGCCAGTCATGGCTTGGGAGAGCTCAGCCTCCTGTCTGTCTATACAGTTGCACCTCTCACATATATCTGAGTTTGTTGGTAGGAGGACAGTGTTCTCTGTGTCCATAAGGCAGTTGTAACAATGCATCAAAATTCCAATATGCACCAGCTGGACTGGAGAGTACACACAAAACCGACCTTTGGACATGCCAGGATATAATGATGACATACACTATCGACTGATCACAAAGGATCAGTAGTGTGTGAAGTGTGTAAAAGAGTATAACAGGGGTTTAGTGTTCAGGTTTGTTGTTGCTTTGGAAAGATAATCTGTGAAGGAGTCCAGACAGAAACATTACACCTCCTTCAGTTATGTCAGAAATATCAATGTACAGTCATACATGCCCTGAGTCAGGGTCAACTGTACCTGACTGACAATGTTGACATCCTGTCAGACAGGTCCATACATACATACCTACCTCCCAGTGACAAAAGGCCCTATCATCATACCAGGAGATGTCACATGTAGAATGTGTAAACTGCTCCTCCCAAAGCCAAATGAATCCCATCACTTGGATAACATTGTTTCCCCATATGTGTCATAAGTGAACAACAGAACAAACAGACTGCACCTGAACAGTCTGTTGAGCCTCACACTCTCTACAGGATCTTACACTGTTGAATGTGTTACAGCAACATGTGGCACACCCCACAAGTGTTGGTGCACAACAGACCATGGGAACTATAGTCCTATAAGCCTATGAAGTCCGAACTGCTAGTCCATGGAGTCCATCATGATTGCAGTCAGGAACAGAGCTATTGTAATCCAACAAACACACAACCCAAATGTCTGTGGTATGTTAATGAGCACATCATGTTCCCCAAACCTGCTAGATTTCTTGCAAGGCAGTCACCCAGGACATACATCACTGAAAGGAGCAACACAGGTCCCACATAGACTTTGAATAGCCCTTTACCAACATCACAGACACATGTTGTATCCACAAAACCAACAATCCATGCATGAATATGTATTGTCATATGAAGGAATGGTAATTTGTCCACAGATAGATCACACAAGCTATGAATTGTGGATTACTGTTCAAGATGTTCACACCTGCTGACCCACAAGGTTCATTCCTGGGATTGCATAACACTAAGTGCACACACATTACCATGTCCAGTCTGATGATGTCAGCATCCTACAAATATAGCATGAGAATAAAAAACATGCAGTAAAGCATATAGAGCATTGTGTTAATGCATATCTCACTAGTATCATAACGTAGTTAAGTAGGGATTTGAATCCTGCAATTGCTGTATGTGTGTGCGTGTGATCCCCTTTGGGAGTGGCCTTTTTGTAGACTTTCACAACACATTAAAAGAGGTGAACACATCTTTTCCAAGTGTGATGATGTCAGTATCCCACAAATACAGCAGTGGAGATTAAAGCACCTAGTAAAGCATGTAGCGTGTCGTGTTAATGCGTATCTCACTAGCGTCATACTGTAGTTAGGTAGGGGTTTGAATCCCTCAATTGCTGAGTGTGTGTGTGTGTGAGATTGCCTTTGAGAGGAGTGGCCTTTTTGGAGACTGTGGAAACACATGAGGAGAGGTGAATACCTCTTTGCCAAGTGTGATAATGTCAGCATCCCACAAATACAGCTTTGGAAACAAATGCTCTGAGTAAAGCCTACAGCACGTCATGTTAATGCGTATCTCCCTAATGTCATAACATAATTAGGTAGGGGTTTGAATCTTACAAATGCTGGGTGTGAATATGTGTGAGATTGCCTTTGAGAGGAGTGGCCTTTTTGGAGACTGTGGAAACACATTAGGAGAGGTGAATACCTCTTTGCCAAGTGTGATGATGTCAGCATCCCACAAATACAGCCTTGGAAATAAACACTCCCAGTAAAGCATATAGCATGTCATGTTAATGCGTATCTCCCTAGTGTCATAGCATAGTTAGGTAGAGGTTTGAATCTTGTGAATGTGTGTGTGTAAGATTGTCTTTGACAAGAGTGGCCTTTTTGGAGACTGTGGAAACACATTAGGAGAGGTGAATACCTTTTGCCAAGTGTGATGATGTCAGCATCCCACAAATACAGCTTTGGAAGTGAATACTCCCAGTAAAGAATATAGCGCATCGTGTTATTGTGTATTTTCTTAGTAGCATAGCATAGTTAGGTAGGGGTTTGAATCCTACAAATGCTGTGTGTGTATAAGATTGCCTTTGGGAGGAGTGGTCTTTTTGGAGACTGTGGAAACACATTATGAGAGGTGAATACTCTATGCTAAGTGTGATGATGTCAGCATCCCACAAATACAGCTTTGGAAATAACTGCTCCCAGTAAAGCATGTAGCATGTCGTGTTAATGCATATTTTCCCTAGTGTCATAACATAGGTAGGTAGGGGTTTGAATCCTACAAATGCTGAGTGGGGGTGTGTGTGTAATCCTGTGACAGGAGTGGCCTTTTTTGAGACTGTGAAAACACATTGAAAGAGGTAAATACCCCTTTGGCCGGTTTGATGATGTCAGTATCCCACAAATACAGCAGTGGAAATGAAAACTCCCAGTAAAGCATATGGCGCATCGTGGTAATGCATATATGTCTAGTACCATGACATAGGTAGGTAGGGTTTTGAATCCTGCAATTGTTGAGTGTGTGTGTGTGACACTGTTGAGCAAAGTGTTGTGTGTTTTGCTTCTACTACTGTATGACATATCAGTAAAACAACAGTATGTGCATTGCACACTGCAGGTATCTGTGTGGCAAATACACATATGTACATGTGACCTAAATTGGTAACTGTGTGGACAAGACATATATGTACATGTGACCTCATTCACATCATAGGTGTGAAGCCTGCTGTCAACACAACTACATCTGTTACCATTGACAGCTTTTGCTGCTGCTTCTTGGACCGTAGCTCACATATGTATGTATGTGACAAGTCCAGCCACTGTAGTGAGCTGTGCCCTAGGTCATCTGTGTCACACACACACATGACAGTTGTTATAGAATAGTGTGAGTGTGGGTGTATGCCTTTGGCATATGGCAAACATGCCCAAACACAACACAGTCTGTCAATAATGGCCATTCATGGTAGATATACAACAACCCCGTGTATATGCATACAGACACCTTATTACTTATGTGATACACTGAGGGACATCAGCATAGCTTTGGGGATGTGGATATCAAAGGACAGATGAAATCACATGTGGCTGTCTGTACACATCGGTACCCCTGCTACACGTTGTGTGCTACTACCAATGTGGTACAATCAGGATACTATGTGTAGCAAATGTGGATGACTATGCTGTTGTTGGATCATAGCTTCACAACATGGGTTTCTCAACAGGTATGTGTCTTTATGATACCCTCGTGGAAGATAGGTGTCTAATCTGGGGAATGCTTTGTAGGCCACTGTATGCATCGCCAGATGTGGATGTACATATCCCTAGTGTGTCTGCGTGTACCTAGGACAGACACATGCCAAACAGGAGTGGTCACGGGAATGTGTGATGGTCATTACTACTGGTAACTGGTATAGTACAAAACAAGAAAGATTCTAATGCTACTGTGTATCCTACAGCTGTGTGTCAGTTGTCAAGACATCATGTAATGATTGGTTAAAATCAGGCTGTTGAGGTTATGTACACTACCAGAATGCTAACCAATGACCGATATCAACAGTATCACCCACAGCATAGTGTCATACCATGTCGTACACACATGTGTACCCAAGTTGTGACATATGTGTAGTGACATGCATATTGGACATCAATAGGAAATATGAAGTATTAACACTGTGTAATACAGGGCATGTCACCCTTCACATGTGCCCACCATGCACATACATGCAAACAGTGCACCTCCACCATGTTCACAAATGTACACCTTGGAATCTGTACAGCACACATCACAGACATTACATCCACTCAATGACACATGCTGCCAGTACCACACACATCTGCCAACTGGCACATGTGTGAACAATCCATGTTTGGAATTAACACTGGTGTATACAATACGAAATTGATAATCACTGCTGTGATGCATCATACCTGCTCAGATACACCTACAAGGATATCATTACCCATTACTGTTTACAAATTGCTAACATTGCTACACTGCTAGTAGGTCACCCTGTGCATCAGCACCATGTTATCCTGTTCCTGCATCAATGTCACAGATGACAGGAGGTGGCACAGTTTCATCATATGCACAGGGTGTGTGATTGTTTTCCAGAGCCCGGCAATGACCCATCCAATCAACATGTGTGTGTGTGTGTGTGTGTGTGTGTGTGTGTGTGTGTGTGTGTGTGTGTGTGTGTGTGTGTGTGTGTGTGTGAGGGACAACAGTACAGTATGGGTCAGTGTGGATGTGATGTGATGTGTGTGTGTATGTGTTAGCCCTATGTGTTGGTAGTATGTGTGTGTGTCTGCATGCACACAGTACCCCCTTGTGGCTGCCAAATACGGGAGTTTGCGGGACAGCCAAAGACTGTACCTGCCAGGCTGTACAGATCACTGTCTCTAGCCACTGACACAGTACCTGTGCCTGCCAGGGGTGACACGGACTGTATCGGGTACTAATCCAGACTGAGAACTATCATCAGAGGCAGAGGGATGTTGACTGGACCAATGTCCCTGTTGGGACTGGCCAGAGCCACATGCACGTGGTCGTATCGGACAGTCTACCAACAGCCCAGCCACAACATTGCCTGGGCTGGTACTGGCACTACGGGAGCAGCTGGCACTTGGGTGTCGTCCGCGACGGCTGCCAGCTGAGGATGTTGCTGGCATACGTCCACGTCCCAGCCATCCTGCACTGTCCTGGCACATGGACATAACATTGCGGATGACATCTAGTGTCTCCCCACAATGTCTATCAATGACATCGGTGTAATTGCGGATGGCACCGGCAAGGTCATAGATACTGTCATTGATCGCGGTGTTATGAGCCCTCTGCGCCCTTAGTCCCTGCCTGGTGTACCATTTCATACGTGCCTGTGCTTGCATCACAGCCTGGAACATACCTGAGGTTGTGAGACCTGTGCGGGCACGCCTGCCAGAGGCATTACGGCCAGCGATGCTCCCATTGAGGGATGTAATGTCAGCACATATGTGTGCATAGATGGGGTGGAATTCTGTGTACTGTCAATTGGTGGACCACCAACAGACCCTGTCAAACATGCCTGTGCCACTACACATGTATCATCATGGTCATTATTAGTGGCAGTGACCTCAGGTTCCCCGCTGCACCCATCCACCATTACCTCAGCACTTGTGAGAGGGAGACAGGAAGCACACTTTACCATCTGTACAGGATGTTCGCACACATGCACACATGCACATATGCACACATGAACACATGCACACATGTACACATGCACACATGAACACATGCACACATGCACACATGAACACATGCACACATGAACAAATGCACACATGCACACATGAACACATGCACACTAATACACTACACATTCAAGTTGACACACACACATACCAATAACAATATGGAACATAGTCGTTAGTGGTTGATGGTGGAGTACAGTATCACAAGCCAAAGAGTCCTCTCACATGTGTCAGCATGCAGGATGTGTGTTGCTCGACAGCATGCAGTGCGAGTGTGCAGAGTCCTTGTAGTTAACAGTATGCATGTTGTTGATGCATGTGTGTTGTTCACTGATTGGCCTCACCCTGGTAGACAATGTGTACATGGGCACAACATTGCACTGCAAGTCTGAAACACTTTCCAGTGTCCTGTGCACCATCACTCATAGGTATACAAACCATGTCCGGATGCATACAACTGTCAGGTGTCTAACAATGAATGCTATGTGTAGTACTGCAGGTACTGTAACTGGATGTAGTGTAGTACCATGAGTCATCATCAGGCAGCATCAGGTGGTCACTCAAGGACACTGATGCATGTCACACTGGCAACTATCTTGCTGTACCTGACCTGCACCACTTAGGCTACATTAAACAATTCACAGACAGTTGTTGCATGGGTATGTCAGGTGTTAAATAGGGAGCATTGCCTAACATGACTGCATTGTGTGTTGACGTATGTCAAACTTCCCCACGATAGGCCTCTACCCCCAGGTATAGTATGTGTGCTGTGTTGATGACATATGGGATACTGGAGTACGACCTTACAGCAGGTGTCTACATACACCATGTTTATCATATTAACACATACTGCATATGACAAAGTGGTGTATGTTGTGTGCATGTGTATTGACTATGCCTATACAATGTCCCCTACATTGTACCCCACTTGTTTGTACTGCTCTGTGTGTTGCACATGTATGAGTCAGCTACTCATGTCACTGGGAAGTGCATAGTCACACAGAGAACATGCAGAGCATGCACTATGCGTAGGTGGTTAACATGCGTATATGGCCTACAACTCTCCTATAACATGCACATGTTATATGCTATATTGACTGTAGCCCACTCACCAGCATGGGTCTGCTGTCTTGCTATCACACCAGAGGGACCTGCAAGGATATGAGACAGTATGTCAGTGTCAACAACTATGGCATTGCTGCTGTGAGTCTGCAATTATACAGTAGTACCTGGGGTGACAGTCACAGGCATACAGATAATGTCCCGAATTATCAGTACTGCATGACACCAGGCTCCACATATTCTGCATACACAGTACACATCTGATTAATGCATATTATAACACCTGGGATAACAGTGGTCTACGGATATGCCATGTTACCTGCACGCTCGTTGTCGCTGTGCTGGGTGACACCAGCCTCCATGATGACACAGGTGTGTTGTACTGGTTGGCCAGGAGCCACCATGCTGAGGAGCAGCTCTTCCACTCTGGTGAGGGGGGGATGTGTAGCAGCACCACCACCTGTGGCAAGCTGTTGTCTGTGGACATCGGAGGCATGCTGCCGGACATGTCTGATTAAATCATTGCAGTGATGGCGTACCTGCTCATAAGTCCAGTTATGCATGCCTACATCATTCACCCGACGGGCAACATCCTGCCACAGTGCAGTGCGACCATGCTGGTCCTGGCAGGATCTTGAAAACAGAAGATTATAAAGTTGGATGAGTGCATCTGTGATAACTTCCTCCTAATCGGGGGTATAGGATGGCTTTCTGTTGTGTGCCACAACCCTGGAGGACAATTAAACAGTAATTGTGAAAAAGCCATGTTGCACACTCAACATTCTAATGTACAGACATCATTGAAATGCCATATATAGCAACCTATTGGCTGTCAGCAGATACACACTTTTAATAACACATATGACTGCTAAGACCACAACTGCCTGATAGTGCCTGGCACATGCTATATACCAAACCATGTTCTGCACAGCCACAAAGTGAAACCAGTATGTAGGACTATACAACAGTACATGGCACACTTTATGTGACACAATGCAACACCTAGCCACAGGAGGTGTATATGAAGCCAATGCATACAGACATTTGTCATCCATTTAAATCTATGTACAGTACGGTTATGGTACTAGCAGTACACCACACTACTTGTTGATAGCAAACCCCTCAGTAACATATGTGCACATTCACCACTATAGGTGGCATACTGCTGTACTACACTATACATGTTGCTAGATACGCACCTATATCCTGTGACACACATACTACCAAGGCCATGTTACAGGCATACCCACACACACATCAGACATACCTACAAGACACAAGGGTATGGCAACCCAGATTACAGTTATCTGTGTACCATACTGTGTGTCAGCACATACATAACCTCATGCCTGAGGTATGTGATGTGTGAGGACTACAGGTAACAAACAAAAGTGTGTTACCAATCAATAAGCATACATGTACTGCTTTAGCCTACAAAGGCACACTCCATTCGACAACATGGGACTACAACACAACGTATGCCATACTGATTTTCCTACCTGGCAATAGCATACAGACCTTTTGATGGGATTAGAGCTACAACACTACATACCATGGTATACACAGATTCCCACTAGGCTATCACACATATACACATCATTGACACATTCACATACACATTCTCCATCACACGCAGTCAACCTCACACAGCATGTGTTGCAACAGGTACATGCGTGTGTGTATCGTGTCCTAGGTAGCTGATAGGCTGTTATCCATAGGGCCTATGAAAGCCTAGACATATGGTACCCTGCACTACAACAGACATGTAATGTAGGTTCATGTGCCCCTGTCATGCAGAGCCACAGGGGTGATTACTGGGTTGTGTTTCCTATCACACATGTAATCATCATGGTTATTGATGGCAACTGCTAATGAGGACCTTCATATGCTTTTGATAGGTAGTTGGTTCCACAGTATGGTATGTGTCTGTGATGATGATGTGCCAGTCGAGGATGTTCTGCTTTTTACATTACAAGGTGTTGATCAGTAAAGTGTGTATCTTGTCTGGTGTTCCATCTGTTTACATGGAGCACGTCCAACACCTGTGGGTTTGCCATAGCTTTGTATGTTGGGCAGGGGTAGCCTCTGGGTAGGCGGTATGCGACACAGTGTAGCTGTTGTTTTGTAAGACAGTCAGCATAGGGCATCTGTTGGAATCCGGTAATACTCTTTGTGAGGTATGTGTGTAGCATCTACTGTTGCTGTGTATGTCTTCCAAGGTACATACCAACGGGGACATCGTACTCTATGATGGGTGTTATGACTGATGAGTGGAGTGGAACCCTGACCTCTGTTTCCATGGATGATGCACATTTACTGACGACATGTGAACTGTACTAGGTTTACATGACTAGTGTGGCACAGTGATCATCATTAGGGACACTACTGTCCACCTGTGTCCCATAGTCTCTTATCACACCTTCGGTGTTGAGTACACTACCACCTATGTGTTAGTTCATGGGTACAGGGCTTTTAACAACAGGGATGGCAATACATGTACAACATTCAGCTGGAGCGTACATTTCAACATCCACTGGTGTACACATTGATATGCATATCAGCACATATACAGTCCACCTTTCATGGTGGGAATATCAATTATGCAAAGATTGAGGGGGATACAGTTATGTAATGATATTGCACAGTCTTTTGCAGAATGCATGGAAGGTGTTCTCAGCCCATATATGTTTAGCAGGACCCCATGTCTGGGAGACTATATACCTAACAAAGTATACCCACAGCATTTGAACAACACATGTCATATGCCAGCACTGTATGCTGTCTTGTTTGACACACACTACAACCTACATATATATATATATATATATATATATATATATATATATATATATATATATATATATATACATAACAACCTGCACCAACATATAAATGTCCGCCCTTCACAAACAGTTGCAGTATGTCCCTTGCTCTATGCACATGTTCAGATGCTCATAAATCAGACACACATGTATCTCGACATATGTGTGTGCAATACAGAAACAAGGTCCACACTGTTGTAAGTCCATATACCTCATGGATGACCTGTTGGGCCTTGCTACAACACGGACAGTTGTCACATGTGTGCATACAGTAATAGTACAAGGGTATACATAGCTGCAAATGATACATTACTATGTTAGCCTGCTACAGCGGTTGCCAATGCTAAGCTACACATTATGTGACTGTCATGCATGTCTTACTCTGTGACATCCAAGTTTATCTAGGTGTTTGCAATACTCCCCAAAACTACCATTAAATGCAGTATTGTACAGACCATAGATAACATGTTCAGATGTTTGACATGTACTGCTGAGCTACAAATGTCACACTTATGTCCCACTACACACAGCTACCCAACAATTTCTCCATGGCAATACTTATGCATGGCATCAGTGCATACATACCTACTGCTGCCACATATGCATGTATCAGAGGATCTACAGTACTAACCATAACCATCTATTACCCGCCGGTAACTACAAACTGTTACATACCTGTATGTCCCGTCCAGGTCTGTCTGTGTATGTTTTATTTTTTTATTTTATTTTTTTCCTGCTTGTGGTTGTTCACTATGTGTAACTTGCAATGTAATGATTGCATGTGGGGATAGCAAGTACTATCTGCTTTTATAGGTATCTGCACATGTGCATGTGATGCCCTCTGCACTAATTGTTGCCCAGCATTTGGTAAATGCATACAGTCTGCTGAGTGGTAATTGCAGTACCCACTGTCATAGCAACCCAATGCTGTAAATTGCTAAGGTATGTAGGCATAGCCCTTTCAGATATCCAGAGTGGGGCCCATGCTTGTTTGCTGTGGACACTGTTGTGTAAGTCAGAAGGTTTGTATACATCTTATAAATGAAGCTAGAGGTGCAGACAGTGATGTACATGTTGTACTCAGACCTGACTGTTGCCACTTCCAATACTGAGCTATCAGTGTAGAGTTTTACTCACCACTACAAATGCTTACACAACATTTATGTGACTATACTGGGAATATTAATGTACTGACTTCTGCAGGGTTTATGTTGTTTTACTGTTGACATTAGCACAGGGTTCACAGGACAACTGGACAATTCCTGTACTGAGTATGCCTACCTACACACTTGGTAGACCCTAAACACACAAGTATCTTTTAATTGTGGGGAGGGAGGCTTACATACTGAGAGCATTATGCATTAATGTGTGAATATTATCTTACTGGACTTGCAGGATTGGTGTATACCTGTGGGTTTATCAGGGCAGGTTGTCTGTCTGCATGGTTCCAACCTGTGAACCTACCCAGATGGTAGCCAGAGGTTACACTGTCATTCTTTGTCTGTGCAACTCACAGGTGTTTTCAGCACTGTTACAATGGCATTGTTACAGTCAGTTGCTACCAGTACATGGCTACATCCATTGGTATTTCTGTGTTATACTCCTACATAAGAGTATGCTTGGGGAGGTCCTAAGAAAGCTATTTGTAGAGTATGTAACAGCAGTATAGCCTAAATGCTTGTGTGTTTGGGCCTCTTCCGGGCCTATGGAACAGTCAGATACATCTTTGCATGGTGTCATGTATAGGTAGTTGAAAGTGAGGTACACCTTACACATAATAGGGACAGTATGTGTATACTTCAGTGAAGCAATGCATATGGATTAGTACTCCTTTCATGACATACAAGCGGTGTCTACTGTTATTATTGTCAGTATTCATTATGTAATAGCCCACCTTTCTGACTGACATCAGTACTTTTCTCAGGGATTCTGAGGTACACAGCTAAAATATGTTTCACAATCAGGGACATTCCTGGAAAGTTGACTGAGTTAGGAGGTATGGCCTATGCCCTACTCAGATATGCCAGTGTTTGTGCTGCTATGATACTGTGGGGGGGGGGGGTTGTAAAGTGCCTCTGCAACATTATTTTCTGCTTGATTGGCTGCTTCTCACATCACACTCATGTAACGCAATCCCACAACAATTAATGGTAAGGATCCACAGAACAGACTTTGTGTTATGGCCTTCCTATTTTTCCTTTACATTCACTCATTGTAATGCATGATATATTTTTTGCAGCACCAAGCTATTGTATATCTGTTGTGGCTTAGTGGTCCTTCATGCAGTCTTATGTGTCCAAGGTCTGGGGTTCGAGACTATCAAAGGTATTTTATTTGCTGCTAAGCAGAACAAGATCCTTGACCTAGAGTGACTAAGGCACTTTTAAGCAGTTGTAAGCGGGTTTGCGCAGGTTTGCATGATGCTTAGCAATGCTAAGCTTAGCGCACACATGCGCACACTCGCTTAAACCTGCTTACTACTGCTTAAAAGTGCTTACTCCCACTAACCCCCGTGCTAATTTCTTCGAAAGAAAAGAAAATGAGGAGATAGGAAAGTGGTGAAAAAGGGAGCACAAAGAGGGAAAGACAGTAGGAAAACAAGCTCGGGATGTGCAGGACGGGTGTAGGGAAAGTCCATAGCTGCCCATTTCTTTACCAGCAACAGCTGTGCATATGTTGTAAATTTGGAGTGAAATTTGAAACCTTCCACCCCTGAGAGAGGGGTGAGGACAACAAAGTTTGTTGTACTGCCAATTATAATTATCAGTTTACATGTATGGGGTGTAATTTCTTTGCGGGTACAGATTACCCTTTTTTTTTTTTTTTTTTTTTCAGGGGAGAGTGGAAAGTGAAGTAGAGGAAGTAGGTATATTTGGGGAGGTAGGTTGGGTAGGTAAACAGACAAGACAAACAAGATGCATACAGGGGTGGAGTATGACACATGGGGTAGGTGAACACAATTGACGGGGACGGATGTTTGGAAATCACAAGCCCATGAGCCCACAGATGGTAACAGTGGGACTGAGATCCCCACCCATGGGCAGTCACCACTGGACCTTCACAGACCCGAGGGTCACTGTGCTGGGGGCTGCATAGGAGGGGCAGGCTCACCCTCGAGTCACGCCACTCTCACCTCGAGCTGGCATAGGGGATCAGCGACTAAATGCTGGATCTCCCTATGCACCACAACCCAGACCCTTTGGAGGGTGACAGGAGGCCCTTCTCTGCCCACGCTTGCAGGGGGGTGAGCTCCATCCCCTGCAGCACTTCCACCCGAAGGTGGCACAGGACCAATGGAGGAGTGTGGCCGGGGCTGGGCACCAGACCTGCTGGTGCCAGGTGCAACTGCCAGCTGAGGAAGGACAGGTGGGTCCACTGAGACTGGCCTTCCCATACGTTCTGTGATTAGGTGTGTTTAATTACAACATAGACAACAGCATTCCAAGTTAGTTGTAACAGCATGCAGTAATATTCCCATTAACCCAACACACCAGGGTTACAACAGTTGAACAGCAAGCATAATACATGCATGTATTGAATGACAGTGGACATTACAACAACATGCAGGGATGATTGGTGGCAACAGGCCACCAAGATTGTGGTGTTTTAACAGGGGACATGCATCAAAGTAAATGCAGATTTTATATAACAATAGGACATATGTCCCAACAAATGTTATGAGATTAGACATACCCATTGAGGTGTGGAATTGCATTGTTTATGCACATGGTGTAGGGTGTAAAAAGAAACCTTCATTAACATCTTATTAGTATTTTAACTGTACACTACATTCCTATTGACTGCAGGTGTATATCCCCTACATGTATTATTACACTAGGCAATATACATTTGATTGCATTATGGGTTTAGCTACTTCATTATATACCTGACCTATATCTGACATAGTAACTGTCCAAGATGCAGATGTTACTGCTACGTACTTGTATTAAATTTACTTGTTTATGTATCTGTACATCTGGATGTGTTCACATGCCTTTTTCACTTGTTTTCTACACAACCCTACTTTTCAGGTAGCACACTAACATTTCTGGGGAACATCTTGACAGGCTACTCGTGTGCCAGATTTACCTATGCATGTCAGCCATTTCACAACTGTTGAGGACTGTTACATACTTCACAGCTACTGGCACTTCCTTCATCCACTTTATATGGGACTGCACTGCTGGGGGTTGTCAGCACTTAATACAACAGTAACATTTCTTCAATGCAAGGGTACAACAACATTTCTGAGTAATTGGTACATACACACTGCAAGTATTATACCTTACTTATTTACATTAAAACTCTTTTCTACAGGGTCTCTCCTTTATTTGACATTACACTGCATACAGTAGACCTATTCAGGACATATTATACCTTTATTGATAGGTTACAAGACTGTTTTTCAGGCTCACTCACTTTTTTTCTATGACAGTGCATGCAGAGATAGTATTCCAGACATGTTTTTGCTTTATTCATGGGTTACTACACTCTATTCCTGGCTATCTGACTTATGATATGTAACAGTACATGCAGAGGATTTATTCAGGGAGTGAATGTTTTATGCTTCACAGCTACTGCCACTTCCTTCATCCACTTCCTATGGGACTGCACAACTGTGAGTTGACAGCACCTAATACAACAGTACTATTTATTTATTGCAAGGGTACAACAGCATTTCAAAGTAAGTGACACAGACACACTCCAAGTTTTATACCTTTATTAATTACATTGAACACTCTTTTCTACAGGCTCTCTCCTTTACTTGATATTACAGTGCATACGGAAGACATATTCATGACATATTATACCTTTCTTGATAGGTTGCAACACTCCTTTTCAGGCCTGCACACTTATATGTTATGACAGTGTATGCAGGGATAGTATTCCAGACTTATTTTACCTTGATTGGTGGGTTAGTACATTCATTTCTGGCTCACTGACATTTGTTATATAACAGTACATGCAGAGGATTTATTCAGGACATTTTATTGCTGTATTATTGGGCTAAAACACTTTTGTCATGCTCACTCACATATATCATGTAACAATACATGCAGAATATTTACTAACCTGCCTGGTGGCACAGCCTTAGCAGCCTATCTGCATAGGCTTGCTGATTCATGGCAAGAGCACCTGTAGCTGTGGAGTAAATAAAGGGATATTGAGACATACCTATCCATTATTTAGACTATATTAGCTTGTCTTACATACTGCATTCCATGACTACCTACTTAGTAGTGGGGCATCATGCATATGACGGGCCTCCTGGATCCACTGGTTCAGAAGGTCCTGCTTTTGTCTCTTCAGGTCTGCATGGTGGTGACGGACCTGCTCACCAGTCCGAGGGACGCCTGTGGCACTGGTGAGTTCATGAGCCAACCGGTTCCAAGCCTCTGCCTTATACTCCATTCCTTGGAACTGGCCCTGCAGGAGTCGAGTCTCATGCCGATGGACTAGGAGCCAAACCATGTATCTTGACTCCTCGATGCCTCAGCGTTGCATTTGAAAGCATGTACCCTCTCCAACACCAGACATTATAACTGCAGATGGGAGCTACAATCAGTTATGGCGAGTATTCCCACCTATGCAGCTTAAATATGCCGCATTTCCCTCACTTTTCTGTGATTGGCCATTTTTGAATATTCTCGGCTGACTGCAGTCCTGCTTAGCAATGGTTAATCTAACATTTATTACTATATATATGTTAACGGTGGATGTTTATCCTAAGCTGTCATGCCTTAGTGGTTCAGTACTTTGATTATGGTGCACAGTGTCCTTGGTTCAAACCTTATCATTGCTTTTTATTCTATTACTGTCCAGACAGGTTAGGGGCGTGGCTGTGTTTAAGCAACTTTGCTCTACGTTGCTCCACGTTGCCCGACGGTGTGCTGGTTGCCGTGGCACGCACCTCCGCGCAAACCGATTGCGCTGGGTAAAGCGCTATTTAGCTATGGGCAACTATATTGCACTGGGTAAAGTGCGATTTAGCTATGGGCAACTACATTGCACTGGGTAAAGCGCGATTTAGCTATGGGCAACTACATTGCGCTGGGTAAAGCGCGAGTTAGCTATGGGCAACTATATTGCGCTGGGTTAAGCGTTGCTTAACTGCGGGCAATTATATGTCAGGTTCCTTTATAAATATACATTTTGTTCACTGATACATAAGCCATTTCAATGCTTTTTAGTAAAAGTTTAATCATATAGGTCAGGAATTATTTCATATACTAATTTGGAACATAAAATAGGAAGGGGAGTGGTGGGACTTGAACCGTGAATGCCTCCTCTTTGTGCGAACGCTCTACCACTATGCTATTACTATTTGGCGTAGTCTGCATAAACATTCCTTATTATGCTCTTCCATGTCGTGATTGCTAACTGCAGCTAAGCAATGGGCACAACCGCGCACACACATGCAAATACGGGCAGCTATATTGGGAATTAGAAAAAAAAATTAATGTTTTACTTTTTATAACTGTGCTGGGGGTTTACAATGTCAGGGAGTGTGGTGTTGGGTACATGGACATTTGAGCAGACTTGATCTTGTGTGTTGACATTTTGTTTTTTCACACACTTGCAGGGGCGTAGACCTTTACACTGCTCGGCAGTTGGACACGCCCCCTGCTTGCCTGCACGGTCATGAATATTCATGGCACGCTGACATCATACCGTTCAACTGCAGCCTCCAAGTAAGACATATTTAGTCATACACGGAGGATTCGTGAATCCAGGGGAATGAAATTATTCTGGCTGTGCTACACGTTTTAATTTACAAAATAGATAAGAAAAATCATGTAGCTTAGTTTGCTACTGACAGTGCATCACATATGTCAGACATTCTGAATCACAGTAAAAGTGAAAAGTTGTTTCTTCAATTAAAAAACAGAGTTCCATAAAAAGAGAAATGCAAGCAGCACATTTCAATGAATTTGTTGATGAAAGGGGAAGGGCTAATACCTGATTTTTCATAAATACTAATTATGTTTTGTAAATAGACAAGCCCAAGAAGTACATTTTAAAGATTGCACTTTTCTATGAATTTGTTGAAGAAAGGTGCAGGGCAGATCATGTACCTATAGATGGATAAAGCTTGCATCTTCGAGCCTCATTTGCTCAAAATTCAACCTGTCAACAATATCACTGTCAACGAGTTGTGTCAGCACTGATGTCCTTTTTGGGGGGAATTTCTCCCTTCTTCAAGTTGGTGCAACTATGAAGATGGTATATATAACTTGGGGGGGTTCGGGTGGTGTTTGGGGGAATTATACCCCCAACAACAACACTTTAAAATGTTTTTTTTTCAGGGAATGTAGTTCATGGATGATGGTCCTCAGCAGGTTAATCTTTGTCCACCCGTAGTGGAAGCAGAGCAAATACCTGATTTTTCTCACAAATACTAACCATGTGTCTTTTCTTTAAGTAATGTTAAACTCATCAGTAATAGTAATAAGTAGAAATGATATGACATTATACATGCCACATGGGATATGAACCCCCCCCCCACACACATACACAGACCCACACTTAAATCTCTTCAGACAAATGCCCCCCTGCCCACCTTAGTAATGGGTGCTAACCCTAGACTACACTAACGTTGCCCCTTCTCCCAACCCTAACCCTACCCCTTACCTTAATAAAAACCTTTCCTGTATCACTGCCACTATTTAGACATATTTGAGGCTATTATTATGGTGGTGGGGGGGTTGTGTGAAGATCGAGAATGGAAATACTTCTTTCTCAATCTTTTGTACATTTGATATTTAGGGTGTTCAATATTTTGTCTGTTCAAATTTCTTAATTCCAGCTTTTAAACATGACACTAAGAACATTCAATCATATAGAGAACAGGTATATATACTGACAAATTAGACAGATAGATAGATAGATAGATAGATAGATAGATAGATAGATAGATAGATAAATAGATAGATAGATATACTTATTAGGCAAAAATGTATACAATCTATAAGTTCATAGGTTCATAGGTGTGTACTAGGCTAATGTCCCTGGAGCCTTTACAAGCCTAGCCCATAGGATTACCCTGGCATCGTGCCACCCGACCTTAGTTCTTAGTGCTTCTGTCAAGTAGAGCCACTGGAGTGATCCCTGGGGTGAATTTTCTATTTCCCATCCACACATCAAGATTTCTCTTGAAGAGGGCCAGTGAGGTGCTCTGCTTGACATGTATCGGAAGTTTGTTCCATAGCATGGGCAGTCTCTGGGTTATGAACCTGTCCCTCCAGCATGTTCTGTTGATTGTGGTTATGAGGCTGAGGTCTCTGGAGCTTGTGGTGAGGAGAGATTGGGATTTCTTTAGATGTAGAATTTCTAACAGAACTGGGTCAGACATGGCTTTGTAAGTCAAGCAGAGATTGCCTCTTAGTAGACGATATGAGACAGAGAATAGTTGGAGTTTTTTTGTGTCTGTCCATATAGGACAAGTGTTTAAGGCCTAGGATCCTCTCTTTGTGAGGTACTTTTGTGGCCTCTCCAGTTGTTGCAGGTGTCTAGTGAGGTACATGCCAAATGGGGCATTGTACTCAATGATTGGCCTAATGAGGGAAGAGTAGAGGGAGACAATGACCTATTTTTTCCTGGATGCAAAACCTGTAGTAATTAGATGTGCCACATAGAAGGACATTCTGACCACAGTGGCAATGTGGTGGTCAAAAGAGAGGTTGCTGTCAACCTGTGTTCCTAAATCTCTTATAACGCCTTCTGTGTTCAGTGGGCTAACATTGATGTGGTAATTCAAGGGAACCGGGTTTTTCCCAAGGGGGGGTGACGACACATTTTTTGGCATTGAGCTTAAGGCCATGATTCGAGCACCAGTCATTGGTCTCATTGAGACCTTTCTGTAGGATGTCAACATTACTTGGGGAGTTAATAATAGTTCCCAACTTTAATCATCTGCACAGTTTGTCAGCCAGAGCCCCTTCATGTTGGCCTGGACTTCAGAGAAGTAGATACCAAACAGGAGAGGGCCCAGGACCAAAACCTGTGGGACTCTACTTGTGACTGGTCAAAAGTCTGACTTGGAATCAGCTACTTTCATACTGCGGGTTCTGTTTGTAAGCTAGTTGCAACCCACCTAGTCATATGGGGTTGATGCCTAGCTTAGTGAGTTTTTCTGTCTAATTCTTATTTGCTTTAATCCCGTGAAATATAACTTTTTAAATCATCCATTTTTTCTGCACCACAGTTTTAGTACCAAACTTAACATTTGTTGTACAGTTTAATCTAATTCCACCTTTGTAATAATTTAACATTATAAATATTGTTTTATATTCTTTTCCATCTTTAAAATAAAGCACTGTTCTTCATTTCTCAGCTTTACCTATGATTACTCTTCCTTCCTTCTCTGTCTCTGATTTTCCTGTCAGTTTTGGGCTCTCATATCTGTGAGATACCTTGAGGTATTTCATTATTTACTACTACCCCAGCCAGCAAACTTCTTGTTCCCCATTCATTGCTTGCTCATTATTTTGCATTATGACTTTTTTTGCCTTTTCTGCAACCCTTTGCTGATGATCACCTCACCTGACACCCATTTGGCGCATTCATTTTTGCTTGGCTGCCATGGATGAGGGCCAGGCTTCCCAGAAAGAGAGTGTTATACTGCAAATGGATGATATTAAGCCCTAATTCCATATGTGTGTCATAGGCCCACCTCTGGCTAGAATTTGAGAGGTGAATAACCCACATCCTGGGTAACATACCTGTCTTGGGGTCATAGACTCTACGGGCATGCAATAGATTAATACAAATGCTATCCCCCACCTCAGCAGTTGCACATCGTATCTTCTGACCAAACACCCCTATTTACACTTGCAAAGTGGCACTTATTCTGTCAAATTTACTGGTCTATACAAGCAGAAATTAAGTTAAATATTTCCCTGCAGATACCTCATTCCTCTCCTCTGAGACATGCAAGCAGGGATAGCCATGTCACATCTACACCTCCCCTCAGTGGTTCCTTCAGGGATAAGACACTAATCCATCCCAAAGTCAAAAGGATCATGCATGGTGATCCAGCTCTCTGTACCACTAAGTTGACTGCATCATGACTTAATTACTCTATTAGTAATTTCTCCCTTTCCCAGAAGTGTCTACCTTCAATTTTGACACTTTCATTTATTCCTGTTGGCCAAGCTATACTCCATTACTCCCTGGCCTAGTCCTTAAATCCTTTCTGTCATTTTTTGAACCATACGGCTGCTGAAGCTTTTAACTCTTCAGCAAATTTTAGACAACTTAAATTCCTTTCTTCTTTAAATCCTGAATTTAATCTTATTTCTGCTGCTTTGTGTCAAAAATTCTTTAACCATATGGAAATAATAACTATAACACTGTGTAAAGCTGTTTGCTATAACACATTCAAAATATTGACTGTGCATCATATCTTGTAAAGTGATACACTAACAATTTTTTATTATATTAAGCCTAATCAGCATAATAAAATGCTAAGGGTCCAATCAAATCTGACAGGTGACAACACAGATTCTTAATGGATGCTTCCTATTTTTTACCTGTTTCACATACATTTCTAATAAATAGAAAAATCTCAGAAGGGATAGCACCTTGCTGAGGGAAATGTGTGTTGACCTTTTTTATAAAGGTGATACCACTAGTGAAGTCTCTAATGTTAAACTTATATAAATATTAAGATTCCTATCCACAATCTTAGAAGAGGTTATGCATTCCAGCTGATAGATATCCTTCACACAAATAACACTAAATTACCTATATAATATGGATTTCAGAAAGATGGTATCGGCATGACCCTTTTCTCATTTGGCAAGCTTATTAGAAATAATCTTAACGCTGGGTAAGTCAATGGAACAACTTGTCTTGACCTATTCATATTTCTAATATTATTCCCCATGACACTCTAATGCCGTGATAATGAGCCTTAGTAGCATGTGTGCTCATGCTTAACTGGTAGGGACTTCTCATGTCAACAGTCTGGGTCATTTACAAATCCACTAAATACATCTACGGAAACTTTTTCTAACCCAATTAACAGCATTGCCCATTATATCAAATGTTAGAAATCCATAATCCCAAGGAAGTTCAACCTTCACTGAGATCACTGTACCAGCAAGTCACTCAATGACATTGTTGGCAAGTCCCCTGTTGCATATCTGGTCTTTGTAATTCCAGACTAAATCATCACAACTCAAACTACATACATCTTGACTAATTGTTCACAAATGCCCCCCAGAGATCACCCCATTAGTAGTGAATACATAGATCCTTTAGCTACAGCAGTGAGCAGTCCCATCTATTAGGTTTGGTTACCATTAACTGGGCCTGTTTTACAGCACAGACCAAAGGCAAAATAGTTTTCAAACATCTTTCTGCCATTTCAAAACAAATACTTTCACTATATGACTTGGCAAACAAATCATACTTTTGTCTAGGCTAACAGCCAAGATTAAGAAAGCCATCAAAGCCAAGAAGAATGTCTGTAAAATCTTCAAAATGTTGACCACACATGACAACTATGTGGTATTTTGCGTAGGTTCATAGATTCATAGGTATATGGTGAATAATGACCACTAGGACCATTACAAGCCTAGTTATGCAACTCAAATGTGACCCATAAATTTGATTTATATTGGTGGGTGATTTACTGACTGCCTATGTCTGTTAGAGACAAAGGCACCAGACCAGGGGTGAATTACTGATTACCAATCCATTAGTCCAAGTTGTGCTTAAATAGGGATACAGAGGAACTCTACTTTAAATGGATGGAGACCTGTTCCAGAGGATGAGAATTTAGGTATTTTAGTCTAGTAGTTCAGATTCTGTTTGTTTCATGTATGTACAAAAGGTTCATCAAAACCAATCCAGGGATACCTTGTATGCCAGGCAAAGATCACCTCTCAGAAGTCTTTATGATATTGAGTAAAGAGATTGGGCTTTGAGGGAGTCAGCGTAGGACATTGCGTTTACTCCCTGTAATCTTTTTGTAAGGAACCTTTGTGGACATTCCATTAGCCACATGTGACTGGTCAGGTACATACTGAAGAGGACATTATACTCTATGATGGGTCTGATGAGGGCCAAGTTCATTTTATGGTGACCTCTCTGGACCTATATGCCATGCCCTTGCTTATAAGTTAAGAAATATAAAAGAATTTTCTTGCTACCTTGGACACATGTTGGTAGAAGGCTAGGTTACTAATTACATGAGTTCCCGGATCCCTGACTAATGAATCGAGTTTTAGGTGTATTTTATGAGGGTGGCTGATGTCCCAAAAGGCACTATAATGCATTTCTTGGTAACGAGTTTTAAGCAATGGCTTTTGCACCAAGTGTTTTTCTGTATTAGACCTTCCTGAAGGATGCTCTTATCTTGTGGGCATTCAGAGACTGCTTCCAGTTTGCAACCATTTGTGTACTTGATAAGCCAGAGGCCTTTGACATTGGTATTAACATCCAAGAAGTAGATGCAAAAGAGGAACAGTCATAACACAGCACCATGGGGGACTCCACTGTTAACTGGCCTCTTTGTGGAGGTGGTCTCACCAATTATAACCTCATGGGTCCTATCAGTTAGCCAGCTAGCTATCCAGCATGTTATAGAGAAGTTTATACCTAGTTCTGCAAGTTTATTGACAATGCCTGAGTATTGTATCAAATGCTTTAACCAGACCTAGTAGGCAGTATGCACAGTTTTCCCCTCATTCATTGCCTTAGTGACAAAGCCATACTGGGATGGATTTAGTGCCTGGAGTGTCCTATGTTTTTGTTGATAATTTTCATGATAATTCTTTACATGGCTTTGGAAATAAGACTAGTCAGACTAATGGGTCTATAGTTTCCTGGATCTTTTGAAGGCCCTGCCTTATGAAGAGGGATGTCTGTCGCAGTCCTCCATTCACATGGCACAAAGTCTGTTTTAAGGCTATAGTTAAATAATGACTCCAGGCGGTCCTAATAGGACCTATTTTAGACTATTCAGGAGGCATCCTGGAATGTTTCTGGGTCCCACTGAGGGCAGTATCCTTGGCTTTATCCAGTACATGCTCCCTTGTTATGTTGGAAGGGTTATGTCTGAGGGTATTTTGGAGGGATGATTGGGCGTGAGATGTGGTAAAGATGGGACTGAATTTGTTTGCTAAGAGGTTTGCTATATCACCAGGGTTGGTGAATGTGGCACCATTAACCACCAATTCAGCACATTGCTGTGTGCTGCCCTTGAGGTTTCTGACATAGATGAAGAAGGTCTTATGGTTATCTCTCACCAGGGAGGCTATATTAACCTCAAAATTGGTTTAGCTTGACCTAATTAATCCTCTTAGTTGCCTGTTCAGTTTGATGAGTTTTTATCTTTATGAGATTTACCCTTCCTAGTTTTTGTCCATTTTTTTCCTTTTGTTGTATAAACTGTTTAATTTGGGATGCCACCAGGGCAGTTTGTTTCTGGGGTTAGTCCTGGACTTACTTCAGCACCATCTATGCAGCCACTGACATGGATGTACAGAGCTTCTGAGAGCAATTCAGCATAGGCTGCTGTGTTCTCGGGGTTTGGAGGGGCATTGAATTTTGAAAAAACATCACTTAATAAAAAGTAATTTTACTTGGAATAGTTCCTAACTCTTACTTGTTTTAATGGGATTATGGAGTTGATTTTGATTTTGAAAGCAACAACTTTATGATTGGACATTACCAGGAAGGACAAGACATTGCGAGAATGCAGCTTTCTCCCATATTTATGAGTACAAGGTCAAGTATGTTGGAGCCTCTAGTGGGCATATTCACTATTTAGTCAGGGAAGTTTGTATTTACAATGTCCAGGAATCTCTGTGCCTGTCAATTTGAGGCCATGTAGGCTTCCCAGTCTACAGAGGGGTAATTAAAGTCTCCCACAAGTAGGGTTTTGGGTTGGATGGTGTCTCCAGTAGGTCCAAATATGCATTGTGAGCTTCTTGGGACATGGAGGATGACCTACAGCTAGTCAAGATATGGTATGAGATTTTATCGGTGCTGATCTGCACATGGAGGAACTCCAGCACGTCATCCTGTTTCAGCATCCTAGAAGTATGCTTGTTATTGATATATATACAGACACCGCCACTTTTAGCCCTTGTCTGTGCAGCTACCGGTCTAAAAGTGTAAAAGGCACTGAAAACTTGCACTGCTGCGGTAAGCTCTGCCACCTTGAACCATGCCTCGGTAACTGCACAGATGACTGTTCTCCAGTGTGAGGAGGGCTTGGAGGCAGTGAAGTTTTTTATATAGGCTCCTGGCATTCATTAGTAACACCTTGAAGTTCAGTTGAGTTGATTTTGCTATGTCGGTATGTTTTCAATTTGACATTGCCTAAAAAGGCACTGTGGAGTTAGATTAAGTTTTAGCCAGTATTCGAAAGCCTAGAGAGGAAAGGTGAAGACAACTCTTGGCAAAGCAACCTGGTCTGTTAACCATGTCCTCCCAGTCTGACAAATATTGGATCCCCTTAGAATGACAACAGAAATGCAGCCAGTTGTTGAAATTATTCATCTTTTGCTCATGTTGTGGCATTATCCTCGGTGACTGTAATATGCTGCTCAGTGCTAGGCTCATACAAGCCAGAGACAGATAGTCTGAAAACTCCATAATGGCTGTCTCCATATAACCTAGGGAGGTATCTCTCAGGTTATTTACACCTAAGAGGACTAAGATGGAATCATACTGGTGCCTGTGGTGTAATGACTTGAGCGTGTGCATGATCTGGCAAATCCTGCCTCCAGATAAAGAACTAACAGTTATCTTCTCCTTGTTCGGCCTGGTTAGAGTGCCATCACTATATCTTACAATGGAGTCCCCTATGATGAGAGCCCTGGGAAGTGTGTTTGCTTGCCTTAGGGGTTTAGTGTTTGGGGCTCTACTGAGAGTGACAGTATGTGTCGAATTAGGTGTTTTTATTTTTATTTTTTTTTTATGAGAGCCTTTGGGCTTGCTGAGATACAGCTTCAACAATGGGCAGTCTAGGCGATCTTTGTTGCACTACTGGAAATCTATGCAGAAAGGTTTTATTTAAAACTAGTAGTAAATATTTTAAAAATTCCAGTCCAGACTACACAAAGAATCATTAATGTATTGTGAAATGAGGTAAATAACCTCCTAGGCAAAACTAAGTTGACCTATGAGTTTATAACTGAACATAATAGACAGATCATCCTGACCCTTACCACTATTACTTAACTATTTGCCCAGCATTTAATTCCCTTTCCCCTTACCATTTTAACAGGTTACAGTGCTGACAAATGTACCTAAAAATGTTATTGCTTTCTTCTGTATTAAGCAGGTTACCATCCAAGAGGTCAACAAATTATGGTTCTGTTAAAGGTTATGAACTCACTTTCCAGATTCCTCAACGACTTTGATACTGTGCTAGGCATACCTCTCCAATATGTATCTGCAATAGTGGGGGCTATTGTGTTTCACTTCATTGATATACAGTGTTAAACTCTTAGCCTAGAGGGTTTCGCTCTATTTATAAGTGAGTCACATATCTTTGAATTTATTACTGCTCAACACCTGTGTTGCTTGGCTTCTGCTACATACCTACAATCAGTTGCATTACTAGCTGAGTTAAGTACAAACTTACAGTGTTAAAGATTGTACTGCTTTTTCATTTTTCTATTTAATTGTTTCAATGAATATTGTATCTGTGTCTCTCTGTAGTTATTTATTTTTCTATTTAATTGTTTCATAGAATACTGTGGTCTTTCTCTGTCTCTGCAGTAGTGGGGGCTATTGTGTTTCACTTCATTGGTATTCAGTGTTAAACTCTTAGCCTAGAGGGT
Source organism: Protopterus annectens (assembly GCF_019279795.1). Taxonomy (NCBI): domain Eukaryota; kingdom Metazoa; phylum Chordata; order Ceratodontiformes; family Protopteridae; genus Protopterus; species Protopterus annectens. The sequence continues at coordinate 992,702,132 of NC_056732.1, read as the reverse complement.
TTCTCTGTATTTATAAGTGAATCACATATCTTTGAATTTATTACTGCTCAATACCTGTGTTGTTTGGCTTCTGCTACATACCTACAATCAACTGCATTACTAGCTGAGTTAAGTACAATCTTGCAGTGTTAAAAATTGTACTGTATTTCATTTTTCTGTCTGTTTAATTGTTTCATTGAATGTTTTGTCTGTGTGTCTCTGTAGTTATTTATTTTTCTATTTAATTGTTTCATAGAATACATTGGTCTCTCTCTGTCCCTGCAGTTTTCCACCCGCCCTCCCTATTCTTGTTGTCTTATTAATCTTGGTGGCTTTGGAATTGCCCATCCCTCCTGTAAATTTGTGTTTGAACACTCCTCCTGGGTCTATCTCATTTGCTCACTCAACCGAGTATAGTGAGATCATATTTTGACTTCAGACACTCCTACGAGTGCCACCTGTTCAGCTCTATCCCAGCTCTATTCCAGTCTAGTGTCATTACCTCACTCTACATAATACAGAGAGAACATTTGCGAAGGGCAAGCCACTTAGGTCCTTAATTTTGAATTAGCTTCTGTTTTTCCTTTTTCCCTTTCTACTTTCAAAAATAAAAATAACATTTCTAAGCTTGTTTCCTGCCTTTCCTGTAACTAGTCTAGTCCAGATGCAGATTTGCTGTAACCAGGACTGTGTGTAAGCTTCTGAGCCCCCAAAGCCTTTTTGTGTTGGAGGGAAGCCTTCTAGCTTATCTGTGGGAGTGGTAAGCACTAGGTAGCCTATCTACCATAAGAGTGGTTTCTGGCCCAGAAATTGTAGTTTATTGGCCGTTTGGGCAGTTTTTCCATCTCTTTCAACTTTCTAGTTTAAAAGCCTGCGTTTGTGCTTGTTTCCTACCTTTACTGTAACTAGTCTAGTCCAAATACAGATTTGCTGTATCCAGGACTGCTTGTAAGCTTCTGAGCCCCCCAAGCCTTTCTGTGTTGGAGGGAAGCCTTCTAGCTTATCAGTGGGAGTGGTAAGCACTAGGTAGCCTATCTACCACAAGAGTGGTTTCTGGCCCAGAAATTGCAGTTTATTGGCCGTTTGGGCAGTTTTTTCATCTCTTTCTACTTTCTAGTTTAAAAGCCCACGTTCGTGTTTGTTTCCAACTTTTCCTGTAAGTAGTCTAGTCCAGATACAGATTTGCTGTATCCAGGACTGTTTGTAAGCTTCTGAGCGCCCCAAGCCTTTCTGTGTTGGAGGGAAGCATTCTAGCTTATCAGTGGGAGTGATAAGCACTAAGTAGCCTATCTACCACAAGATCCAGGTACCGATTCTTAGTTTTAGCACTTGAATTTGCTTATTCATGCTCAGCACTTGTTCAGAACTTGTTGTTAACACTAAATAAGCTACAAATTACTACAGCATTCAACCTTCCTCTTTATCTAGAGGAAAACAGTTCTTGTACTTACTTTCCTCACTTGCTTAGAGAAAAACAGCTCCTATACTCACTTTCCTCACTTGTCTAGAGGAAGGTAGTTTTTTTATTCAGGCATGTCCAAGGGTCAGCTCCCAGTGTTCTCTTCTGTCTATCTGATGAATCTGAGAATCTTGGGGCAATGTAGCAATTGCCTCATGTACACAGACAACCCTCTCCTCCTACCAACCAACAGCACAACCTGTGAAAGATGCACTTATCTAGCCAAACTGGAGGTAAAGCTCTCTCCAACCAAGATTGAACTGACTGAGAAGGTGAAGATTTGCACCACACCACACTCATCACATAGTCCCACTAAACCTACCTCACCAAAATCCACACATAGAAACACAAAAACATTCGCACAGACTCTCAATAATAATCTGCTCAAGCAACAAAGACCTCCAAAGCAGAAACGCAAGCAACCTCTACCCCCTAACACAACCCAAATGACACATAACCCACAGAGTCAGTGTGCCACTCAACCGCAGCCATAAGGCAAAAAAAGAAGTTATGTACTTACTGTAATGTTCCATGTGAGTTGTTCTTCTTGCCTTCATTCTTACTGATGGGTTCAAAGCCAATCCTCGGCTCCGAGTCGGCCAAATTGCCAAGCTTGAGGTCTCCAACAGCTCGAGGCTGAATCCTTATCCCACAATGCACCTCTATCTTCCCCAGATCTTGTTTGCTGCCAACTAGCATGAAACCTACCCCAGATTTCAAGGAAATCTTAGAGATAACTAGAGAAAGGAAACTCTCGAACTTCCTGGCATTGTATGGGGTAGGTGGGAGGGTCATAAGAATGAAGGCGAGAAGAACAACTCACATGGAATGTTATGGCAAGTACATAACTTCTTTATGTAAAGTTGTTCAATCTCGCCTTCATTCTGACTGATGGGTAGCGTCCCCAGCACCATAAACTTGGGTGGCTCACGGGAGTACCTGTCTAAGGACAGCAGACCCAAATGAAACTCTGTCCCTAGAGGCCTTATCTACCTTGTAGTGAGATATGAAGGTATGTGGCTTTGACCATGTGGCAGCTGCACAAATAAAATCAATGGGTAGTCTGGCCAAGAAGGCTACTGAAGTAGAAATAGCTCTGGTTGAATGAGCTTTGACTTTGTCATGTAAAGAAATGTCTGCCTCATGGTAAATAAAGGATATGTAATCAGAAAGCCATTTAGATAAGGTAGATTTAGATACCAGTGCACCTTTTTAGGACTCTGAGAAGGAGACAAAAAACTGATCAGTTCTTCTACGGTCTTTTGTCCTGTCCAAATAGAAACTAAGTTGCCAATGGACGTCAAGTTTATGAAGCATATACTCCAACTGATTAAAGTGATTGGGAAAGAAAACAGGTAATTCAATTGCCTGGTTAAGGGTGAATTCAGAACAAATTTTGGGTAAGAATGACGGATTTGTCCTGAGGGAGAGGCTATCTTTGTGGAATATCAAATATGGATGCTTAACTGAAAGGGCTTGCAACTCTGAAATTCTGCATGCTGAAGTGAACACCAAAAAAATGGTCTTCCAAGATAGATATTTCAGCTTACAAGAAGAATCAGGTTCAAAGGGCGGGAGAATAATCTTGGATAGGACTAGATTCAAATTCCATGGGGTGGTAGGAGATCTAATTGGTGGTTTTAAGTGTATCATACCCTTCAAAAAGGCCTTCGCCAACTTGTTAGACATAAAACCATTTCCAGATTCACCTATATAGAAATTAGATATAGCAGCCAGTTGTACCCGAATGGTGGCTGCTGCAGCTCCTTCATTGAGCAGCTTGATCAGAAACTCTAAGATATCCGAAATGGAGGCTAAAAAGGGATCAATGTTATTCTGCTGAGCCCAGATGGAAAACCTTTTCTACTTACTGAGATATAGTTTCCTGGTTGAAGACTTGTGTGAGGACAACAGAATATGTTGAGCTTCTTCTGATAAATTTTGGAACTTGGCTATTCTGGGAAATGGAGTAGCCAAGCTGTCAGTTTGATGAACTGAAGTGAAGGGTGAAGAGCTCCTGACAAGTGGGTCAAAAGATCTGGCACTGGGTCCAGGATCCAAGGCTCTTTTACTAGGTGAGGCTTCAGAAAGGGGAACCGGATTTGACGAGGCCAATATAGGGCTATTAAGATAAGTGCCCTGCCCAAAAAACTGGCTTTCTGCAAAACTTTGAGAATCAGGGGAAAGGGAGGGAAGGCATAAAGGAGTCCTGGAGGCCAATCATGTATGAGTGTGTCCCTCCGGGATTGTTCCTGTTGAGGGATCAGGGCAAAGTAGTTGCTGCATTTGGTGTTCATGGGAGTTACAAAGAGGTTGCAGCAAGGCTGGCCCCATCTGTGGAAAATAATTTCCACTACTTTGTTCTTGAGAGACTACTCATGAGACAACAGAATTGCCCTGCTGAGTTTGTCCTCTGTCACGTTGGATTTCACCAGGATGTGCGTTGCTATCAGAAGGCGCTGGATGGACTCTGCCCATTTCCACAATCTTAGAGCCTCTCGACATAGGGGATAAGATCTGGTTCCACCCTGTTTGTTTATATACCAGACTATGGACATGGTTGACTGGATTGCAATCATACCCAGAGGAAGAGAGTCCTGAAAGGACTGCAACGCTATGAGAACCGCTCTCATCTCTGGGATGTTGATGTGCAAATGAGCCTCACGAACCTGCCATGTACCTTGGTCTGCCCATCCCTGATAATGCCGCCCCACCCCATCACGGAGGAGTCTGTGGTCACTGTTGCAACTGGAACCGAAGGACAAAGGGATGTCCCATAGTCACCAACTTGGACGTTAGCCACCACCAAAGATCGTCCTTGCAGGCATTGGTTATCAGAACTGGGTGATTCATTGATAAGTCCTGAAATGTCCACTGTGTGAATAGCAGCCACTGAAGAATGCGCATGTGAGATCTTGACAGAGGTATTGCATTGATAGCTGCTGCCGTGGTGCCGAGCAACTTGAGAATCTGCGATGCTGGTGCTTTGTGTTTTGACAGGAGGTCCACAATCGGTTGTCGTAGGGTAAGCACTCTTTCTGAAAGAAGCTTTAAAGACATGTTGACTGTGTCTAAGTCTAGTCCTATAACAACTGTGCACTGCAACGGCAATAAAGCAGACTTTTCTGAATTTATTGTAATGCCCAGTTGGCAACATAGATCTAAGGTAGTGTCCCTTACCCGAATAAGCTGATGCCTGGTGGGTGCGGTGAAGAGCCAGTCATCCAAATATGGAAACACCTGGAGTCCTAAATGTCTCAAGTGAGCCATTACCACTGCCATACATTTGGTGAACACTCTGGGGGCTGTGATGAGACTGAAGGGCAGGGCCCAAAACGGGAAGTGACTGGCTCCCAGCCTGAAGCACAGATGATCTCTGGATGGCCTGGCCATTTTGATATGGTAGTACGCATCCTGAAGATCAATTGAGCACATGCAATTGTCCTTCCCTAGGAACAGGAGTATGGACTGAAGCGTGACCATCAGGAATTTGTCTTTACTACATATTTGTTGAGTCTGCTGAGGTCCAAAATTGGTCTCCAGTCCCCTGTCTTCTTTGGCACCAAAAAGAATCTTGAGTAAGTTCTGGATCCTTGCTGGTCTGCTGGGACTGGTTGGATGACTCTTTTTTGTAATAGTTTTTGAGCCTCTACTGTTGCCACATCCCTTAGACTGGGTGGAACATCCAGGATTCCTTTTGTTGGTCTGGGTTGGGTATGAAACGGGATGAAACAGCCTCTGGATATAATGTTTTTTACCCATCAGGCTTCTGAGATTTTTAGCCAGGCACCTAGATACAAAGACAAATGTCCCCCCGACTGCTTCCAGAGCAGGACAGTTGGGCCTCCTTTCAGAAACACTAATAGGGATTCCCAAGGAACTGATCCCTCTTGCCCTGGTTTTGCGGACACCCTCTGCTGCATGGGCATTGTCTTCCATCATTGCCCCCTCCTCTGCCCCTGGAGGAGGCTTCAACTTGTGAGTTTGGAAAAGCTCCTTGGGCTTTGCGGAACCACATTTTTCCTCCTCATTGACCTTTAGGGTAAGGTCTAGTAGGGGTGGAAAAACGGACTCATACAGCAGATAGTCTTTTTGTCTTGCTCACATCTGGTGAGGGTCTCTTTAACTTTTGGTCCAAATAAAGAAGAACCATCAAAAGGGCATTCACAAATGATGACTTGAAAAGTTCCACAAAGGAGCATAAGTGCATCCAGGAATGTCTCTGCAGAACAATTCCTGTAGCCGCTGCCCTTACTCGTCCCATCCCATGGGGACCGGCTCCTACCAACTACCTGTACAGTCGGTTCCAATGACAGTGGAGCTGATACAGGAACCATCTTGTAGACCTTCAGAACTGAAGAGGCCTTTGGATCTGAACCCACAGAAGAAGAAGAAGGTTTTAGTTTCCCTGGAGCAGTATCCAAGTCTGATTGGAAAGCAGGCTTAATCAAACCACGCTCGACCAACTTCCTTTTCCTTTCTGCCAAAACCCTAGCACTGAATCCATGGCAAATGGAACAAACCTCTTGGAATTGCACCACTCCCAAACAGTAGACACATGTGGTGTGGCCATCAGTAACCGACATCTTCTGATTACACTTAGGGCACTTCTTAAACCCTGACTTGGCCTTTTCAGACATCATAAAACAGTACAATCCCAGCAATCAAACAGAACCCTAACAACCAATTAAAGGTTAGCAGCAACAAACAAAATAAGCCTAGCCAGCTACAAAATAATTAAGAAAAGCCTAACTCGGCTGTAGCTGCAGTAAAAAGGAAATAAGCCTAACCAGCTAAAGATAAGCAACTAAAACGAGCCTAAATCGGCTATAAGCCTAACCGGCTACAGAGAAATTGACAAAAAAGCCTAACTCGACTTAAGGGATAGTGTAAATTAAGCCTATTTAAGCCTAACCGTCTAAGAGCAAGGAACCAACAGGGCCATACGCCCAAGAAAAACACGAGAACACAAGTTCTTATATTATAAAACTATTATAAAAGATCAGAAACCCCAATAAGGATAGCCTATCCTTTCTAACTCTCAGAATCTAACAAATAGTTATTTTGTATAACATATCCAAGAAAAAAGACAAAACATATCTCTCAAATGGCCTGAGCTGTAGAGAAATGCAAGATCTGTTGCAGCAGCAAACTAGATCTGGGGAAGGTAGAGGTGCATTGTGGGATAGGGTTTCGGCCTCAAGCTGTTAGAAACCTCGAGCTTTGCAATTTGGCTGACTCAGAGTCGAGGATTGGCTCTGAGCACATCAGTCAGAATGAAGGCAAGATTGAACAACTTCACATCAACGTACCCAACACACTAGACATAGGTGACTCTATAATCAGGCACACTGAGGTCCCACTCACCAGGCTAAACAAGGAGAAGGTTACTGTCAGCTACCTGTTGGGTGCCAGGATCTGTCACATAACCCACGCACTCAGGTCACTCTACAAGTACAATTATGACTGTCATTGTCCATGTTGGTGTGAATGACCTGAGACATACCTCCCTGGACTACATGAAAAGAGACATGGAAGAGCTCTCCGATCTTGTAGCCCAGGCAGATATGACCCTAGCTCTGAGTAGCATCCTGCCATCACCCAGAAGGATACCGCAGTACAAGGACAAAATGATTGACTTCAACAATTGGCTAAGCATCTGGTGTCATTCTAAGGGGATCCAGTATCTGTCTGCCTGGGATGACATGGTCGACAGACCACGATACTTTGCCAGAGATGGCCTGCACCTGTCAACCCTGGGATTCCAGATGCTGGCTAAGACTCTTGCTGCCACTATAGTGCCTGTTTTAGGCAAGGTTCAAATGACAAATTCACCACTGTAACAGGAACAGGCAAGCAAAAATTGAGGGTAATGCTAAACAATGCTAGAAGTCTAAATCTCAAAATGCACTCCCTTAAGGCACTCTTTAAAATGGAGAACATCGATATCTGTGCAGTGACTGAGACCTGGTTCAAGGCTCCAGAGAGCACCCCTGCATTACCAGGCTATAACTCATATCACACTTTTTGGCCACCTAACCTGGACCGGAGCACCAAAGGCAGAGGTGTGCCCATATTCATTAAGGCTATCCACACCTCTAGACTAGTTGCTCAGCATGATGCATCCAAGGTTATCCAAGTGCAACTAACTCTGGGCAAAACTGCAATCCTAATTGTAGCTTGCAACAGATCCCCCACCGTGCCCCAAAATTCCCACTCCTCTTTTCTTGATATACTGGAAAATATTAGGGTTCAACCAAACACCTTAATAATGGGTGATTTCAACTACCCCACCATTAACTGGAAAAACTACTCATGTACCAACTCCTTCACTCAATGCTTTCTGGAATTCATAAATTTCAATGCCCTGGATCAACTTATCCACACCCCCACCAGGGGCAACAATGTCCTAGACCTAGGAATTACCAACGTAAGTGACTGGTGTTCCACACCTGAAGTAAACTCCTCATTGGTCAGATACAACCATAAGCTAATCACCCTCGATATCCACATCCCGCCCCACCCCATTAAGGAAATCATGGTAAAAAATTTCTCCAGAGCCAACTTCATGCTTCTTAAGACAGAAGTGGTGAACTTCATGACACACATGAAGATGGACAATACAGTTATGACTGCTGAATCCTACACAGATGCACTCTATAAGGACTTACATGAGTGCATGGACCGTGCTATCCCAAACAGAACCAAGACGCTATCCTCCAAAAAAAAGAAGTTAATCTGGTGGTCCCCTGCCTTAAACAAACTCTACAACAGAAGGAAGAAACTGTTTCAAAAGAGAGTAAAATCTCATGAGTGCAGGAGTTCTCTGGTCAGCCTCAGTAAGAAGCTGAGATCACTTATAAGATCCTCCAAAGCTAGCTACAAAAATAAAAGCACCACTGATTCTGGGGATAACCACAAAGCATTCTATAGCTATGTCAAGAATCTCAATGGCAGCACCCAGATCTGCTCCGATATTGCCAATGCCCTGGCAAATAGGTTCAATGCCAATTTTACAACCCTCTCACCTCCTAAACGGCCCATAACTATACAGGAAGAATGCAAAGTCCCTGTAATCACAACTACGCAGGTAAAAGCTACACTCTCTAAAGCCAAAAACACAGCATCCATGGAACCGGACAACATCCCAGGCTGCGTTTTACATGAACATCAGAACAAACTGGCTCCACACCTAAGCACCATGTTCAGTCATAGTCTCACATCAGGCTTTGTGCCCACTGAATGGCACACAGCAACAGCTATCCCACTCCACAAAGGGTGAGCCACCACTAATCCCGGGAACTTTCTCCTTATTAGCCTGACGAGCCTGGTCATGGAACGTATCATCATGGAACACATAAACAAAGACATTGGTAACCTCCAAACTCTGAACCCCACCCAGTTTGCATTTGTGAAAGGCAGATCATAACTCCTGAATCTGATTGACTTCTTTGAGGCAGTCACCAAAGCTGTAGATGAGGGTAAGGTGGTTCACACAGCCTATCTTGACCTTGACAAGGCTTTTGACACCATCCTCCATTCTGTAATTATAGCTGAACTCACTGCAACTAGGTATAAATCCCTATGTCACATGATGGGTTGCCAATTGGCTCACTGACCAAACCCACACTGTAAAAGTTGCAGACTCCAAATCTGACCAAACCAGTGACAAGTGGAGTACCACAGGGTTCAGTCCTGGGACCTCTCCTGTTTGGTATCTACTTCACTGAAGTATGGGCTAACACAGAAGGCCTTTGGCTAATGAAGTTCGCAGATGACTGCAAACTAGGAGCCATAGTAGAGTCCCCAAATGATGTGGACATCCTACAGAAGGGCATCACTGAGACAGATGCCTGGTGTCAGAGCCATGGCCTCGAGCTCAATGCCAAAGCATGCATTGTCATTCCCTTTGGTAAAAACTCTGTACCCATGAACTACCACATAGGAAGCAGTCTACTTAACACTGGATGTGTGATAAGAGACCTTGGGACCCACGTGGACAGTAGTCTCTCCTTTGATAATCACATCACCACAGTAGTCAGGAAATCCTTCTATGTGGCACACCTCATCACAAAAGGGTTCTCATCTAGGAAAAAAGAGGTAACTGTTCCCCTCTACTCAACACTCATTAGACCCATTATAGAGTGCAATGCCCCTTTCGGAATGTACCTCACAAGACATCTGCAGCAGCTGGCAAGGCCACAGAAGTACCTCACAAAGAGGATTACTGGCCTCAAACAAATGCCCTACACTGACCATCTCAAAAAACTCCAGCTTTACTCCGTAGCATATCGCCTACTCCAAGGTGATCTCTGCCTAACATAGAAAGCTATGTCAAACCCAGGGCTGTTGGACATGCTACACCTAAAAAAATCCCAATCCCTCTGAGCTACATGCTCTAGGGACCTAAACCTTGTAACCACAATAAACAGGATATGCTGGAGGGATAGATTCCTGTCCCAGAGACTTCCCATACTCTGAAACAAGCTACCCATCTATGTCAAGCAAAGTTCCTCATTAGCACTCTTTAAGAAAAACCTTGATAAGTGGATGAGAAATAGGAAATATACCCCGGAGATCACTTCTGTGGCTCTGCTCAACAGAAGCACAGGAAAATAACTTTCTTGGGTGGCATAAGCTAAGGAACCTTGTTGGCAAGGCCTACTTAGGCCCTTGGGCCAATAGCTTAGTACCTACCTATGAACCTATTAATCTGCCACTATCCTCTGGTTCCTTCCCTAAGTTTTACAAATGTTTATACAGTAATTCACATTTCAATGCAAGGTTATTTTATGGATGGGTAATCTGAAATTCACCCTGGACGTACCACCTGTGTCCCTCTTGGACAGGGGCAATTGGTACTGATTTTAGTGTCTGCTTGAACCATACACTTTTGGGAATATGAGATGAACTTGGCTAGGCCTGTAACGTCACTGGGGCTGTTAGCCTAGTAACCTCCTATGATCCTATGATCCTAAGGGCTTCTCCCTCCAGTCCTCACTTCATATAATTGCATCTCTCATCTAACTCCCCTGTCAAAAATTTCAGGGAAGACATTCACTTTACACCCTCCTCCTAACTAGAATCATAACTTCCTCAGCAAACAGCAGCATAACTTTGGCAAGGGTCACATTACCTTGACTGGCATGGTCAATCACATAAATAATATCTAGCAGCAAATTGTTTGGTATCATCTTGATTGCTTTGCCTAAAACATTTGACTAGCACCTTAAAGTTTACCTGAATTGCCCCACAATGGCACTTCTCTCTTACTGTCTTTAGATGGTAGGAAACTGCTTCATGAATAACATCTACCAAAATAAAATAAGCAGCTCTTCTCCCTTTCAGAGCAAGAGGCTATTAGTCTGACAGTTAGTTCAGAGGTCTCAGGCTGTGAGATGTTAATATATTTCCAGTGGTACAAGGGTTTAATTCCCTCAGCATTTATTTGCCTACTGTGTGAAAGTGAGCAAGGAAATTAACCAGACAGTGTTTTAGGGCAGCTGGTAATTGGGTTAGGCTCTTTAATGGTCTGCTGGACTGTATGTTTAGCAACTACATATGAATCTATGGCCATTGGTAGTCCAGGAGCCAGTCACTTTGTCTTCTTTTGCTCTAGCACCTGGCCTTTTTAATTCTAACAATTTGGCCAACTGATCAAGAGAAAAGTCCACACTAGCATGGAGGATATAGTGTCCAGCTACTTCGTCTTTATTTATGCCTAGTCTATAGTCTGCTGCACTTCTTAAGCTTATATATATATATATATATATATATATATATATATATATATATATATATATATATATATCAAATCTATAGTCACAAAACAGTTGAGAAAACTAACCTCCCACTAATAACATAATAACATGCAGCAGTCTTCCACAAGCAGGGGCATTACTGTGCAAAAAAAGACATGCATTGGTTTCCATTGAGTTGAGATGACAAAATGCAACCAAAAGCAGGTCACCAAAATTATACCCAGAAGCTATTCACATTTATCTAGTATTTTGCGTCATAGCTCATAGTTAAGTACTAGGCTAGCTGCAGTTGTGGGCCATTTTAAGCCTAGCTAATTTCCCATTCAAAGGTGAGAATCAAAGCTTGTGCCATGTGCCTGTGGGATAAACACATTAACAATTATACCAGCCTTCCTAATGCATCAATTTGTCTTTCTTTGCTGGTTTCACCTTGATTAGTAAAGTGTTGTTGCACGCAGTTTTTTTTTTTAATTCTGGAATCTGAAAGCTTGAAATATTTTACAACTGTTCATCAAGAATATGCCTACTTATGTATAATGTAAAGTCTGCTTTACTGAGTATCTTGTCAGAAATGCAGTGTGTATGTGTAAATGAGTGATCTGGTCGATGCTAACATTTTCATTGTCATTTAAACAAAATCAAAGTATTGGTTATGCATCATGTTTTATGTACTGATTCTAACAGTTTTCTATTTTATTACACCAAATCAAAGTATCAGGTGAGTTATCACTCTAAAAGCACTGGCTAAACAATGACGCAAGAGTTTACTAAATTATCACAACATAGGCAATCATACGTTTATATAAAAGAAAACAAACCATCCTGACATGATCTTAGTTGCAAGCATTTTACATCACAAACCATATTGACATAATGTGAGTTGCAAATGTTATACTTCACTTATTATCTACCCAATCAGTGTCAAACATTGCATAGCTTATTTAGATCTTGCTTTCTTTTAAACCTCATTTCTCCCCTGTATGTATTGTTCTCACAACTGTCATTTTTCCCTATGTAATTTGCTCCTGATCCCAATTCCACTTGTTTTATCTCAATTACTATAGTCACTACTTCTAATATAGTGGATTTAAACTTTGATTTCCATTTTCTAGTAAGTGTTTTTTGGCAGCCACCATAATTAGACTCAAAAAGGCCTGACTATGTCTAGATAATTCCTATTCTGTATCGTAGCCTAGAAAACTCATTTTCCTAGTTACACCAATTTTCTCACCCATTTGTTTTTTACTTGTTTTGTCCTTATTTTTCTGTGTGACTCTATATATATAATGTGTCATACTCTTCTATGTAAATGATCTGGTGTTAGCAGTTTGGAATTCTGAGACTATTAAATGGAAGTCCTGTAACAGTGAGGCCGAATGTTAGAAAATGAAGTTATCGGGGGTGGAGCCTGAATGGATAACTGAAAGCGGCAGTATTTTAGAGCTCCATATTACTAGTTAAATAAGACAGGAAAATATATTCTTTTTTTTCTTCAAAGTATAATATCTTATAGATAAAGGACTAATTTACATAATTAGAAACTTTGGTGAAGTTTTACAAATAATATCTTGTCAAAAAGCTTGGAGATATATTCACTTGTTAAAATGAGCAACTCAAGGAATTCTCACCAGCATGCTGCTTTAAAGAAGGAACTATAGCAGATGACATCTACTCTGCAGGAGTTGTCTTTGAAGATGGATGATTTTAAAGAGAACCTAGAAAATCTTAAAACAAGCAGTCAAAATCAGGCTGATACCATCAAGGAAATGCTACAACAACAACAGACAAGGATACCAGGAATAGCAGTTTCTCTAAATGATTTAGAAAGCAGACTTAAGGAAGAGGAAACACAGAAAGAACTGCTTCTTAAACAAAACACTTGGTAGGTTAATAAAGTAGATGACTTGGAAAATAGGGAGAGGAAAAATAACATCAGGATTTCCGGATTACCTGAAAACACAGAAGGTGAGGATATTATTTCCTTTTTATCAAGCTGGATCCCTGACTTTTTTTAATTTAAAAGAAGGACTTTCCTTTGGCATTGAAAGCTCTTGGGAAACATGCCACTAACTCAAACTCTCCTCCTAGGTCAATAATTATCAAATTTCTTTCATACTTGGACAAGGAACTGATTTTAAGATCTGAGGAAGGCACCTCTAAAATATAAACAGAGCCTGATAAGATTTGATAACAACTGTTCATCTAGAATAAAGGAACAAAGGAAACAAGTGTGGCCAATGATAAAGTTTCTGAAACAAAATATCATCAAGGCACAACTTGCATATCCAGCTAAGATACGAATACTGTATGCCAACGAGATGATGACTTTTATTGACTTAGAGGAAGCCTCTTCATTTATTAAAACTAATAATGTGATTGCTTTACCAGAAGATATGGATTGGATGACACCTTCTCTCAAGAGAACAAAAGAAACAAATGTCTGGACAGATGTCAAAAAGAAGAAGCAAAAAAGACTGATACTGTTACAGCCAAATCTTTCAAAACATCTACTATGATATGAATTGTTTTAACATTACTTTAAAGGACCAATTTCACTGCTTGGAATTTTAAAACAAAGGTAACTAACTACTGGAATCTTTATCTATATTTTTTGAAAATAGATGACACATAAGAGTTTTCACATTACCTCAGGTATGTAAAACAGGGTACTTTTCTTTCACAGAAGGAGGGTTATATAGCACATAAAATATTTATACTGTAAATCAACATACATAATATATGTGTATTTTCTCTTAATTTTCTCTTTTCTTTCTCTCTCTTTTCTCATTATTTATTTTAACTGCATTGTCTCCCTTTCTAAATTCTCTCCTAGTTATAATATAGTCTGTATATATTTAATACCTCATTATCTATACATAGAAAAATAATATTCTAAAATAATCTAGTTTAAGGTAGACTAATTGGAATAGTGAACTTAATTGTTATTACAATATTTATTAGATTAATGATAGTCACTGTTTTGCTTGTTGGGATTGGGAACATGTTCGTGATTAACTCTGAAATGCTCCATTCATGTACATATGTCCTTTGAATTATTTCCTTATAGTATTAACAAATTGCTGCATTTTCTAAGGACACTGTGAACCTGTGAAGTGCATTTAGCCTCACAGATAACAAATAATAAGAAAAGGTAATGTTTAGTTATTTAAATGAAAAACAACCTAAGCAAGGTAAAATAAATACATAATAGGACTATTTGTAAATATTTTATGATTTATCCTCATAGGATTATATATTCCTGGAAACACAACTGAAATGTTCCCAAACTACATGTGCACTTAAATGTAGCTGTTTGATTAAAACGTATTACTCTGTTTAATATGCTGATTTCCCAAGCTGTCTGCACTTTAAAAGTTACATTTTATATGTTACTTGAAATTGACAGTCTCTAGAGCACATGAAAAGATGCATATTACTTTTTGCAGCATGTTATCTTTGCAGTTACCTCCCACTCTGTACAAACTCACTTGGCAACTGATAGCTATTCATTTAAAATATCAGTTTAAATATTAAATGTGCCCTTGAAATGCTATTGACATTTTCACAAAATATAATCTGAACTGTAAAATGAACGACTTGAAAGAAGTGAAGTAATGCATGGATTTCAAAGACAGTTCCTGGCACTACAGTATAAGTAAAAATGTATATTCACAAGGAAGTATTGAAATGTTTTAGTCTTCCAGTTAAAATAGCTTACTGTCAGCATTTTGTGATATCAGAAAGTTTTAAGAGATAGGAAATTACTATTATTTGTCTTTATAATGATTATTAGACAGATGTTACACTCTGCTTTGTTTAATAAATTATGACACATGTTTATGAGGAAAAGTGGACTCAGATGTTATTACAATAGTTATTAGATTAATGGTGGACACTGTTATGCTTAATGGGTTACGGGGCATGTTAGCGATTAACTCCGAAATGTTTAGTTTATATATATACTGTCAATTGAATTATTTCCTATAATATTAACATAATATATAAAAGGATGGAAAATGTACTGTTGCTTGTGAGAAGTGAAGCTTTCTTTACACTCTATCAGCCTCGTGAACTATTTCAGTGTTTTTTTTTAACATTGATTAGGAACTGCTATATTTGCATTGTCATGATAACAGAAAACAACTGCGGCAGTTTCTATGGACTTTGTGAATCTGCGAAGTGCATTTAGCCTCATAGATAACAAATAAAAAAGTAATGCTGTTTAGGTATTAAATTGAATTACCATCTAAGAAAGGGTAAATTAAATAACTTAATAGAACAACTTGTAAATACTTTATAAATTACTCACATTGGATTACACATCCCTGGAAACCCAACTGAAATGTCCCCAAATTACTTGTGAACTTAAATGAAACTGCCTGGTTAATAAGCATAACTTACTTTAACAACCTGAATCCATAAGCTATCTGCTCTATATATGCTACATTATATATATGTCACTTGCATATGGCAGTCTCTAGAGCACACAAAAAAATACATATTTTTGCATCATGCTATATTTGCACTAACCATACATTCTAAACTAACTCAATTGGCAAATGACAAGTTATTTATTGAAACGTCAGTCTAAATATTAATTGTGCCCTTAAAATATTGTTGTTGTTTTGACAAAACAAAATCTAAACTGAAAAAGGAATGATTTGAAGAAGTGAAGTATTGTACAGATTTCAAAGACAGCTATTGACACTACAGTATAAGTAGAAATTTATACATGCAAGGAAAAATTGAAATGCTTTACGCGTTTAGTTAAAATAGCTTATTGTTAACTTTTTGCTTTATCAGAAAACTTAAAAAGCTAGGAAATTATTTCTAATTTGCCTTTATAATGTTTACTAAAGTGATGTTAGTCACTGACTTGTTTAATGGATTGTGAGTCATGTACAAGACGGACTACTGAATGTTATTTCTGTTTACCTATGTTTGCCGAATTTCTTTTATTAGTACAGATTTAAAACAAGGGAAAGAAAGGGAAGGGAAATCTCTGTTTTTGGTCAAGGGAGGAGAGGCTTAAGAGTATTCTAACTGCCCCAAGAACTCTCTAAGATGCTCTAAACATTATTTGGATTAATACTTACCTAAGGTAAGTCTTGACTACCATATAGGTACCTACACATTCATTCTAGACCTGAAGTGATTACCCATTCTGGAAGCATGAGGTGCCCTATGCAGGGTGAGAATTGTCAGGGTGATCATAGTTCATTCTTAGACTCTGCTTTGTAAATCTATAAATAAATGTAAAAGCACTGCACACTAGAATGTAGGGCGCCTCTACTCAGAGTCAGGATACCACTGATAAGCCATGTCTTTTCATAAGTTTAAGTTGAAGTTGGTCAGCTGAAGAGTGGGAAAGTAATGGAAGACAGTACACCTACAGTAAAATCATATTTCATTGGTAATCACTCATTGTCTCTTACAGAGTCCTGTTGGTCAAATTATTTTAGTAATAATCTATTTGTTGTTGGCTTATTTAGTGTATGCTCCTCTGCTGCATTTAATTTATCCAACATGACATATCTGACATGTTTGGGATCTCTTAAGGGTAACTAAATATTAGATATTTTCTAAGTCAACATAATAATTGTTTAGACTACTAACATTCCATCCTGATATATAAAATACTATAGAATAATATAGAATTTCATATCTCTTTTAAGAAAATTCTCCATATAATAATTTAACATATGGAGCTCAGTTGATATTGTTTGTTAAAGGTACGAGTGATAATCCAATAGATCTATCTTTATCTATTGGATTAGGAATGACTTTCATTCCATGTTTAATGGGAAATTCATATTTACTTGTATTTGATACTTTAGAATTAATGTTTTATAGAAGTACTTTTTTAAAGCCTGACCAGAATTTTACTCTACTTGTATTTAAAGAAGAAAGAACATTAAATTACACTCCCAAGTTTACACACATAAAAATAGCATTCAGTGTTATCAGAGAATATGGTATAACTACTATAATCCAAAAAAAAAAAAAAAGAAGCAAAATGTTTCTTCCAACTATAACGTGAAATGGATTTAACATTCTTATCATTAAATACTAATGGCTTAAATAATGCAAATAAAAGATCAAAATTACTAAAATATTTAAATCTAAGTAAAGCACAAGTAGTATTTCTCTAGAAAATGCATTTTAAGACTAATTATAGCTTTATTTGGAACCCTAAGGACTATACAGTCTTAGCTCAATCCTCCTACAGAAAAAAGACAAAAGGAGTATCAATTCTCTGGAAGAAAAACATAATCAGTCCAAAAGTTATTTATAAATATGAAGACAAAGAAAGTCTACTAGCGTTTGTTATAATTAAATTTAATAACAGAATATGGACCTTAGCTAATCTATATTAGTTCCCAGGAATTGGAGCAGGAATGGTTAAAAAACACCTAGATTTTATTTCCAACAATTATAAATTAAATCTTATACTGGGAGGAGACTTTAATTGTACCTTAGAAGCTTGTGAAACCACCAAGAAGTCTTTTCACATAGCAACTATTTCAAAATCCTTAAAAAGATGGATTGATTCATTTCATTTAATAGATACTTTTAAAGTAAAAAATGATAAATCCTTATTAGTTTCCCATAAAGACCATACATTTGGAACACAAACCAGAATAGACAAATTATTTGTAGCCCAAGATTTACAAAAATCCTCAAATTCTCACAAGTTCCATGCCCCTTCTCAGATCATGAATCTCTGATAATGAAGCTCCAAATAGAGTTTAAAGCTTTAATCCTCTCAATTAGAATTCCATCATATATCACGAAAATTAAAGAATTCAGACCCTGGATGTTGTCAGAACTACAATTATTTCTTGAAATTAATAATACAGCAGAAATTAGTCGAGTCATGGTTTGGCACTCATTAAAAGTGTATTTATTTGGTAAGACCCATAGCTGGTACAAAAACAAAGTTAGAGAGTGGGAATCTGAATCATTAGACTTGCAAACCAGACTCTTAACAGCAAAATCTAAAAAAAAAAAATCAGAACTGTCCAGATAGAGGAATTAAATAACAAATATAATGAAATTCTAACAGACAAAACTTGTCTAGCCTTGGAAAAATTAAAAAATAAACTCATTAGCCACCTCCCCCAGATATCTACATAACTTGTCTACAAGAATTAAAATATAATCTAAAGCAAATAACATTAGTAGTATATATCATGAAAAGAAAGGGAAAAAAATATCAGATATAGGAGACATCCTTGAAGGATTCCAGTTCCATTATATGGAACACTTCAAAAAAGAAGATTTAAATACCAACCAAATAAACTTAGATACAAACCTTATCAATATAAAAAAAAATCCAGAAAACTTAAATCTAGACCTACAAAAACCTATATCCTACAAAGAAATTGTTGACAAGATAAAAGAAAGTAAATCCAACAAAGCTCCGGAGATAGATGGTATAATTACAGAAATTTACAAACTTTTCCCTTCAGTAGTAATCTCCCTTTTTCATAAAACTTTGCTAGAAGTCCTGTCAGAAGCAAAAATACCACCCTCATGGAAGTATTCTCTCATAACACAAAGTCTAAAAGATAATAAACCATCAGACCTTTGTACCTCATACAGACCTATATCATTACTGAATAATGATTACAAAATATTTATGTCAATCCTAGCTAACAGAATGAAAATTCCACATTCAAAGATAATTAATAATGATCAAACTGTATTTTTATATAACAGGCACACAGATGATAATATTAAAAGATACTTACTCTTATAGATTATGTGAATAAAGAAGATAGAGAAACACTTGTAATCGGTTTAGACATATGAAAAGCCTTTGATTCCCTCAACTGGGAATATCTATTTAAAACTTTAGCATTATCTGAATTTCCTCCTCCCTTTATCCTACTACTAAAAATCGTATATATTAATAACTTAGCCTACATTAAATTAAGTCATTTCACCTCAGAATCTATCCATATAACGAAAGGTACTAAACAAGGATGCCCCCTTTCTCCTATTTTATTTGCTTTAGCTATAGAAATACTTGCAGAAATAATACACAATAATCCAAGAATAAAAGGAATAGAAGTCTATGACCAGTACATATCTAAAATAATGCTTTTTGCTGATGATATTTTATTAACCACATCAAACTCCAGAGAGGCATTAGGAGAGCTAGAAGAAGTAATTGAGACATTTCATAAGATTTCATGTCTACACTTTAATAGATCAAAATCAAAAGTTCTATTTTTAAATAAGAAAAAATAACTACAAGTTACAGATAAATCCATCATAGAAAAACAAGAACTTACACTAAATTATTTAGGAATAGTGTTATGCAAAAATATAAATGAAAAAATATTAATAAATTATAAAAACATTATTGAAACAATAAAAATATATATATAAAAGTGGAACACAATTATATTAACTTTTGAAGACAGATTGCAATTAATAAAAATGGCCTTATTGCCAAAAATACTATATGTAGCATTAGCAATACAGTTAATTCCTGAAAGATGCATTCTTAAAGAAATAAACTTGTGTTTAATAAAAGTTTTATGGTATCCCAAAAAGAATCGAGTAGCTCTAACTCATCACATTAGACCATGGAAACAAGGAGGATTGAACTTCCCAGAAATAGAAACATATATAAAAGCATCTGTGCTTCAAACTACAATAGACTGGATAAACCCAAATTATTTTGCCAACTGGAAAGAACAAGTTACAGATAAATCCATCATAGAAAAACAAGAACTTACGCTAAATTATTTAGGAATAGTGTTATGCAAAAATATAAATGAAACAATATTAATAAATTATAAAAACATTATTGAAACAATAAAAATATATATATAAAAGTGGAACAAAATTATATTAACTTTTGAAGACAGATTGCAATTAATAAAAATGGCCTTATTGCCAAAAATACTATATGTAGCATTAGCAATACAGTTAATTCCTGTAAGATGCATTCTTAAAGAAATAAACTCGTGTTTAATAAAAGTTTTATGGTATCCCAAAAAGAATAGAGTAGCTCTAACTCATCACATTAGACCATGGAAACAAGGAGGATTGAACTTCCCAGAAATAGAAACATATATAAAAGCATCTGTGCTTCAAACTACAATAGACTGGATAAACCCAAATTATTTTGCCAACTGGAAAGAATTAACAATGGCTATAGTAACAAATGAATTTAATCTGCTAAAACCATTTTTAATAGTAGACAAACCAAACAAACCCTGGCACATACTATGCATAAGTATGCAATGTAATATAACAAAACCTTCTAAAACAACACTGATTATTCATCACATCAATTCCTTTAGGAAACTTATCAATGCAAACATAGATCTAAAAGTTTGGTTTGACCTATTAAACCCATTTACCATCACTAAGAACTTTCCTCACAAAATATATAGGGAAACAATAATCTCCTGTGAACAAAATGGATTCTTATGCCGGTTTCAATGTGTAAATAAATTAAATGTTTTATAGGTTCATAGGTTTATACTAGGCTATCTGCCCTAGGGCATTTATAAGCCTAGCCAAAAATGTGTTTGGCTCTCTCCACCCTTATAATTTAACTTCTAGAGCATCTGTCCAGTAGTGCCACTGGAGTGATCCCAGGTACAAACTTACGGTTTCCCATCCACTCATCAAGATTTCTCTTGAAGAGGGCCAGTGAGGGGCTTTGTCTTACGTGAATTGGGATTTTATTCCAGAGTATGGGAAGCCTTTGGGATATGAATCTATCCCTCCAGCATGTCCTATTTATTGCTGTGTTGAGGTTTAAGTCCGAGGAGCGTGTGGCTCTAATGGATTTGTTTTTTTTAAGGTGGAGCATGTCCATTAATTCTGGGTTGGACATGGCCTTGTAAGTCAGGCAGAGGTCGCCTCTGAGCAGGCGGTAAGCAACTGAGTAGAACTTTAGTTTCTTTAGCCTAGTTGCAAAGGGCAACTGTTTGAGGCCCCTGATCCTTTTGGTATGGAACTTATGGGGTCTGTCCAGCTGCTGCAGGTGCCTAGTAAGGTACATCCCAAATGGGGCATTGTACTCAATGGGTCTGATGAGTGATGGGTATTGGGGCACAATGACCTCTCTAGATCTAGACAAGAACCCTTTAGTTATAAGATGGGTAATATAGAAGGATTTTCTGACTATTTTGGCAATGTGACTGTCAAAGGAGAGGTTACTATCAACCTGGGTCCCCAGATCCCTAATTACTTCTTCTGTACTTAGTGGGTTACTTCCTATGTGGTAATTAGTGGGCACCTTGTTTTTCCAAAAGGGGATGACTATGCATTTTTTGGCGTTAAGTTTGAGGCCATGGCTTTGACACCAGGCATCTGTCTCTGTAAGACCCTTTTGGAGGATGCTTGTGTCGGCCGGGGAGTCTATTATGGCTCCCAGTTTGCAATCATTGGTGAACTTGGTAAGCCACAGTCCTTTTGTGCTGGCCTGTACTTCAGAGAAGTATATACTGAACAAGAGGGGCCCCAGGACTGAGCCCTGTGGGACTCCACTTGTAACAGGTTTAGAGTCGAACATGGCATTTCCAACCCTGACCATGTGCGTTCTATCCGTAAGCCAGTTTGCAACCCATCATGTGACATATGGGTTGATGTTTAAGCTGGTTAGTTTGTTTATGATTCCAGAGTGCGGTATTGTGTTTAAAGCCTTATCGAGGTCCAGATAGGCAGTGTGGACTGCCTTTCCCTCATCTATGGCTTTGGTGACTGTTTCAAAAAAGTCAACCAGGTTTAGGAGGCAGGATCTGCCATTAACAAAACCAAACTGGGTAGGGTCCAGCGTCTGGAGGTTCCTGATGTCTTTGTTTATGAGATCCATAATGATACACTCCATAGCCTTGCAAATTAGGCTAGTCAGACTTATGGGCCGATAGTTCCCAGGATCCGTTGTGGGGCCACCTTTGTGGAGAGGGATCACTGCTGCTGTATGCCATTCCTTGGGTACATAACCTGTTTTGAGGCTGAGTTGGAGTAATGAATTTAAGTGGGGTTTTAGTTCTTCCTGGAGCTCATGCAGGACGCAGCCCGGTATTCCATCCGGTCCCATAGACACTGTGTTTTTAGCTTTGGAGAGGGCTGCTTTTACCTGTGTGTCTGAGATAACTGGGGGACTACATTCATCTGGGATAGACACAGGCCCTTTTGGGGGGGAAGGGGAGGGAAAGTTTGCACTGAACCTGTCAGCCAAAATGTTGGCAATGTAAGTCGGTTCCATTTATTTTGTGCCATTTTGTACTAGCTCTGAGCAGATCTGGGTGCTTCCTCCCAGGTTCCTGACGTAACTCAAAAATGTCTTGTGATTATCTTTGGAGTCTTTGGCAATTCTTCTTTCGAAGTTTGCCTTTGAGGCTTTTATGGTGGAGCAAAGTTTTTTGCTAATACTGATCATGGATGCCTTCCCTTTTAGGGTTTTGGCCCTGTCATGTAGTAGTCTCCTCCTCTTGTTGTAAAGCTTGTTTATGGTTGGGGTCCACCAGACTGGTCTCCTATTTTTGGAGGAGTGAGCCTTGGTTTTACTTGGGATGGCACGATCCATGCATTCCTGTAGGTGCATATAGAGTGCGTTCGCATAGGGTTCTGCAGTTTGGGTAACATTTTCCAATTTCTCAGGGGCTTTGAAGTTTCCTACTTTTGTCTTGAGGAGAGTGAAGTTTTTTTTTGAGAGGTTTTTCACTGTGGTTTCCTTGGCTGGGGGTGGGGTTGGGATGTGGATGTCTATTGTGATCAGTTTGTGGTCCAATCTCACCAACGAGGGATTTACCTCCGGTGTGGAACATTGATCCCTTATGTTTGTAATGACTAGGTCTAATGTATTTTCCCCTCTTGTAGGAACAGTGACTAGTTGTTCCATGGTGTTTGAGTTGATGAATTCTAGAAACCGTTGGGCAAATGAGTTTGGACTCGAGTAGTTTACCCAGTCGATGTTTGGGTAGTTGAAGTCCCCCAATATTATGGTGTTTGGTAGGATCTTCATATTCTCTAGTGTTCTCAGGAAGGCCGCGTGTGGATTCTGAGACAGAGAGGGTGATCTATAGCAGGCTATGACTTGGAAGGCAGTTTTGCCCACTGTTAGTTGCACATTAATTGTTTCCGATGTTTCATGCAATGCCACTAATCTGGAGATGTGGGTGTCCTTGATGAAGATGGATACACCCCCTTCCTTGGTGCTTTTGTTCGAGTTTTGTGGCCAAAAAGTATGATATGAGTTGAATCCTGGTAATGCTGGGGTGCTCTCAGGAGCCTTGAACCAGGTTTCTGTCACTGCACAGATATCGATTTGCTCCATACTGAGGAGTGCCTCGAGTGCGTGCATCTTTAGGTTTAGACTTTTGGCATTGAGTAGCATTACCTTTAGTTTTTTTATTTTTTGTATTGTCTATGGAGGTGGGTTTGTCTTTTGAGCTTTGCCTAAAAAAGGCACTATGGGGGTGGCAAGAGCCTTGGCCAGTATTCAAAAGCCAGGGGTGACAGGTGCAAGCCATCTTTGGCGAAGCAACGTGGCTTGTCTAGCATGTCGTCCCAGGCTGACAGACACTGGATCCCCTTTGAATGACACCAGTAGCTTAGCCAATTGTTGAAGTCAATCATTTTGTCTCTATACTGTGGCATCATTCTAGGTGAGGGCAGGATGCTACTCAGGGTCAGGGTCATACCGGCCTGGGCTACATGATCAGAGAGCTCCTCTATGTCTTTTCATGTAGTCCAGGGAGGTACATCTCAAGTTGTTTACACCAGCATGGACAATGACAGAGTCATATTTGTACTTGCTGTGTAGTGACCTGAGTGCTTGTGTTATGTGGAGGATCCTGGCACCCCACAGGCAACTTACAGTGACCTTCTCTTTGTTCAGTCTGGTGAGTGGGACGTCAGTATGCCTGATGATAGAGTCACCTATTACTAGTGTATTAAGGGTGTTGTTTGGCCTTAAGGGCTGTGACTGGGTGGCACACTGACTATGTGGGGTATGTGTGGGGTATGTTTTAGATATACATGTGTGTGGTATGTTTTAGATATACATATGATAAAAACTGCTTACAATATTCCAACACAGGACTGGTTAACCTTACAAAGCATTCTAATGTACACTCAAGATTTATGCAGATTAATTGATAATTCCTCATTTAAAGATACTCCAAATCTAATAAGTTTTCTGTATGAATTTATATATAATAGTTATGAAAAGAAAAATTCCATTTCAAATCTATATAAAGAGTTAATAACATATAAAACAATTCCCAAACCATCATACTGGCAGTTCTTAACAAAAGGTCAGTCATTTCAGTTAACAGAAGAAATTAAAACTAACAACTTACTATCAGTTAATTACACCTCTAACAGACAGCACTGGAAACTACTTAACTGGAAATACTTGCATAGAGCATTTTTAACACCAGATAGAATTAAAAAAGATCAGTACTACTACAAATGTTTTTAGCTGGAGGTGTGAAAAGGCAAATAAAGCAGACTGGATTTATATTTTTTATGAATGTAATAAAATTAAATCATACTGGAATGGAATCAATCATTTTTTACAAGTTTTATTTAATGAATCCTTTACCTTAACTAAAGCATTGATTATACTAAATGTAAATGAAGGTCCCTACCTGAATAAGACAAATATGTATTTGTTATGGACAATACTTGCTATATCTAGGAAATGTGTAACCAGAA
This sequence comes from Protopterus annectens, assembly GCF_019279795.1. Lineage (NCBI taxonomy): Eukaryota > Metazoa > Chordata > Ceratodontiformes > Protopteridae > Protopterus > Protopterus annectens. The sequence goes on along the minus strand of NC_056732.1, from coordinate 992,677,238 downwards.
GGTGGAATTCAAATACACACCTGACCTTGGAAGAATTCTACACTTTACTGAAGAAAACTGCATCGATGGAAATAAAAATCAAAGAACTACAAATCTATCCCAGGCCATTGGTAAATAATCCTTGGAAGAAAGTTATATCTTTGTTGGACACTCTGCATTAATCAGTATTGTATCTCTGATAGCAGATTTGTTAATTCTATATTTAATAACATACAGTGTATATAATTGAAAGTCAGGCTATTGTAAATATTGTATATAGTTGTTTAAAATGATATTTAAACATATTATGTAAATGTTATTTTAACTGAAAATAACAAATTTTTTGAGGAGAAAATGGAGTTATCATATACTAAGTCCAATACTGCAGTATCTTGGAGTATTTCCCTTTCAATGGAGTACAGTAAACTTGCAGTTAGTATATTTAAGTAGCAGGGGTGCAATCCCTTACATTTTTGGGGGTGGGGGGATTGCTCACTGCAAAAAAAATAAAAAAATAAAATAAAGATAAATAAATTAAACAATTTAAAGGTTGGCACAACGATTTTCAAAGTTTTCTGTTCTCCCTGACTGCCAATCTTTATTTTTTACAGTTCCAGGACTTGTATTCACAGTCTTGAAATTATAGTAGGGAGCCCTTTATGCATTGCATGGATTTCACAATGTTTTAACAAGATTGTAAAACATAGCCTTCACGTCTAGACTACTTATCAAAAAAAAAAAAAAACACAATAACAACAACAAGAAAAATGAATGAATGAAAACAAAAATAAGCTAGCCCAATAGTAGTAGTCAGGATTCACATATGCTATATTGTTTAAGTAGCTTATTCAACAGGCAGAAGCTGCACAGAAACATGGAAAATGGTCTTTTACAACCTCTACTGCCTCCTCAGAGGCATTTTGAAGACTTTGTACTAGACCCTCTTTTACTTTCCATATATATTTAAATCAAATGTAGTCTTTTTGTAATGGCCTTTATGTTCCTCAGTATAAGCAAAACTAATTTGTTGTGTATCTAGCATATATTTCTTCCATGACAGAATGGAAATGCCAAGCATTTGTTTTTTAACCACAAACTTGGTTGCAAGTTTCAGGGTTGTCATTAACTGTCTGCAGAGTAAGCTGTCCAAATCATCCAAACCATGTGACTCTCTTCATCTGACAGCTTCTCAAGCAAGCATGTCAATTCTTTGAAATACTGTGGACAAAGTATGTAACAAAAGCAATAAAAAATGCAATCAGACTACTTGGGGACTATTCATTATCAAACCCTTCTTGATTCACACCTCCAAAGTTAAACTGATGTCTATATCAGTTATTGCTAAATTGCACGTCAGTGTAATCCTAAGAAACCACTCACACACTAAATAAGAATAAGACTATAGTAGGATGCCAAGATTTGCCTTAGTGCGTACAACCAGATAATGTCAGTGAGTAGCACTAAATAAACTGAACTGGTCTGAGCATAGATCCAAATAACGCTATGAGTAATACTAAGCCAAATTAAAGGGATTTCTTCATATACATATTTGCTGCACATTGGGCATTCTTCATGACGTTACCATATCACAACTAAGGAAGCATTTAATGTGGGAGTCTCCCAGAAGAGAAGTGAGATCTCCCTACAAATGAAACATCTATACTATCTGAACTCACTGGTCACTTGGAGAGATCATTCTTTGGAGCTCAATTGCTAGAGGCTTGAATAAGTTCCCTATTGTGCTAGTAAAATCTTTCAGAAATAGAGCTCAGAACCACTACCTCTCTGAGAACAGTTATACTCGCTCTGTTGATGTCACGTAACTAATCACAGACCCCGTTTACTGTGCACTCTCATACAATTAACTTATGAGAAATAGAAATCACCTAAGTCCACCATTCACATCGTCATACATTCCTTTTCTATTTTTTCGGTAGTCATACAATCTTTGATCTGCGGTCTGTTGTTTAATGTACTTGTTTGATACCTAACTACATAAATCATCATTCTGATCACACACAGGCACAACTATGGCTATACATGCAAACTAAATCTGCTGCCAGTATGTCTTATGAGATAGCTAGTGTCCATATTATTTTTCCTGTAAGATTCCAGTGCTGCCACAATGCCTTCATAGTTGCTTTACACAACATGTGGTCTTGTTGCACATATTACATTATAACCAGCTTTATGTACCCAGTTTGTCTCAGTTTGTTATGTTGTAATTAACTTTGTATAAGTACACAGATGTCCTTGATAGCCTCTGATGTATTGCTCCTCCCTATGAGATGCCAGTATATTTAATGTTATTAGCTGAACTTGTTGTCTGGTATTTATTTTGTCTACTATACAGCAAACCAACACTGGCTATAATTTTAAGTTATTCAAGAAATGTTTGCATGTTGCAGCTTTGAATCCAGTGAGAAAGGACTATGCTAGATGAATGCACAAATACCGTGGATATCAAGACATATTATGGAGATGTTGAAGCAGCAGATAATTGAGTGTTGCACATATTCAGCTTCAATTTAAGACAACTTCATCTGTTATACCAGTAGATTTTCTTCCTTAACATTGCAATTACACTAAGCTGTCGTAATGATTGTGAAGAATTGTTACTTGTTACTGTTGGTTCTACTACAAGCACTCGAGTCCCAAGAGATCAAAGACCACCACCAAAGCCAATGATTCAAGTATCTTGTAGCTTGTGCAGGCTGCTGCTCATGCTTGAACCTGAATATGAGTTCAGGCTGGAAGCTTCTGCAATTTACTGGTACACATTGAGATCAAGTGAAGTAAGTGTGACAATCATGGGGAGGGACCATGGAGGTAGGAGTGTGAATTACAGCAGTGATTGGGAAGGGGATTTAGGTTTAGGGAGTGGGAGGAGAGTTTTAAGTTTAGGGAGTAGGAAGGGAGTTTTAGGGTTAGGGATCAGGAAGTGAGTTTTAAATTTAGGGAGCAAGAGGGGAGTTTTAGCATTAGGAAGTGAGAAAGGAGTTTTAGCATTAGGGAGCAGAAACAGAGTCTTGGAGATTTAGGATAAGGAAGTGAGGGCTCTGGTTAGGAAATTATTTGTAGTTTAATGGTTAGTGTAAGGGTCTGATAGGGCTATACAGTTTTATAGGGTCAGGTATTAGGAGGGCTAAGTAGTTATGGGTGGTTGGGCTAGTGGGAGTTCAAGCATTTGCTTTTTTGTGTAAGTGTGTCATAAATTTCTAGCGTGCGAGCACTTGTAGACCCATTATAGTTTTATGGTTGAACTCTCTGGTCTGTATTCACTGGCAAGTAAGGAATACAACACTATTGAATGTAAGGTAAAAACTATACAAAAGGGAAAACTAAAGTGCAAAATATTGCCTAGCAAAACGTTTTGAAACTACTTTAAATAGAACTAAAACAAGGTTGGAAATATTTTTACTAGGTTAGAATACAAGTCATGGCACATAGTTTTCCAGAATATGCTATATTAGTAAATGTACTACATTTATCAAAAACTAATATTATGTTTTTTTTTTTCAGGATAGATAAGGCAAAATAATAAAAGACATAGGATATAGTATAAAATAAATACAAATGTGACAATAAGATTAAGATAGTTATCATTCAAATTATAAGGATTCACCCATTATGGATTCTGAACATAATGCTAATAATTGTGCAAGGAGAGATGATGAAATGTGGAATATAAGGAGGGGTTGTCTGTTTTGTAAGGATAGAGACAGATAAAGTGAGAAGAGGTTTCAAAACCATGGGGGTATATATTGGAAGTGTAAGGTTATTGAAAGATGGGTAGGATAAGAGGTAGATAGCATAGGAAATAGGGAAGGAGAGGGGATTACCCTGGTTTAGAGGAGGAGCAGAGCCAAGTGTTGTATAACTATTCTTTTAATGCTGTTTTGAAAGAGTATAGGGTTGATAATGGTCTAACTGTTATTGGTAAGGAGTTCCACATCTTGACAATGTAGTTTCAATACAAACTGATGCTTAAGAGATTTTTGTGGTTTATATATGGCAAAGAGATTTTTGGCTGTAAATTCTAGAAGCCAAATGGTTAGATATTTTTGCAGTATGGGGCTAAGATGGGGCATGCCGCATGCTTGCTTATTATTTTATACATTTTGGCTAGCTAGATATGGGCTAGAGGATGAGGTAACAAAAGCCACTTTAGTGTTCTGAGTGCATAATAGTGATGAGTATGGCATTTGCTGTGTGTTACAAACCTTACAACTTTGTTGTAGTACTGCTGTAGTTTCATTTTTAGGGACATATGGAGATTTGTGAGGATAGATGCAGCATAGAGAAGTGTAGGTAAGAGGTAGCTGGTGGCTATGATTAGTTTTGGTAGGGTTAGTGAGGAAGTTTTTAGATCTATATAGCATCACACGTTTATTATGTGTTTTTACACTGTTCTGAATGCAGAGATCAAATTTAAGGTTGTCTATTGTTGGGCCTATCAACTGGGTGTGAGGGACCACATCAATTTCTGTTTTGTTCAGAGGTGAGGTTTTTGAAGTTGTTTTTGTGTTGTGTGTGGGACTTGGGGAAAAAGAGGAGGCACTTTGTTTTTGGGCGGTAGAAAGAGTTGGGAATTGTGAAGATAATTTTCAACTGAGGAGAATGTTTGTGCTATGAACTGGAGATGGCTAGGGTTATCTGAGGAGCATATCACATTGGAATCATCTGTATATTGTATGTGATTGGCTTGTTGTGAGGAATTGTTGAGATTATATCTGGAGATATTAAATAGACAGGGTCAAAGACAAAGCTTTGTGATACCTCAGTGGGAATAGCAAGTTGAGGAAAAAATTGAAGAAAGCTATTTGACAGATTGGAGTCTGTCAGACAAATAACTGGTGAACCTTTTGAGAGTAGGTTCAGACAGGCTGAGAGATGGAAATTGTTTCAGAAGTATTCTAATGGATATTGTGTTGAAAGCGTTGGATATATCTAGGAAGAGGGAGGAGACGCATGTTCCTTTAATTCTGGATTTATTGATGGTATTGGTAAAAATGATATAAGTGCAGTGGTTGCACAGTATACTGGGAAAAAAACATGTTGTGTGGGTTTTAATAGCTGCTCTTATGCGTGATATTGAAGTAGCTATTTCTGAACACATTTTTCTTATATTTTAAAGAGTGGAGATAGAAGTTATGTTGGTCTGAAGTAATTTAATTCAGTTGAGTTACCTCTTTTAAGTAGGGGGATAATATAAGCTTATTTTTCCAAATGGAAGGGATATATGATTACTGGATTTCTCTATTAAGTATTGAAACCAGGTAGACTATTGCATTGGCAGTAAGCTTAAAATATTCTGCAAGGAAATGGTCAGCAGATGGAGAGTATGGTTTGGTTTTATTCAGAAGGTTTTTTTAATACAGGTAGTAGTAATGGCTTTAAGGATAAATGTAGGAGTAATACTAGTATAGAAGGGAATATGTGGGTCAGTAGTAGGTACAAAAGAATCCTTAGTCAGAGCAACTATACTTTCTATGAAATAGCATTTGAATTGAGTAACTGTTTTCAGAGATGAGTTATTTTGTGATGGGCTGGGGGGATATTTTTTTGTTCCAGGGTGCAGTATTTCTTTTATTGAAGACCACAATGCCTTACTGTTGTGTTGCAGTTAATTTTGGAGGACATGTTATTAAAGTTTCTTATTGAGGGAGACTTGGTTTTGATAAGCCTAAGTTCTTTAAAGTGTTGGCGTTTTGTTTTATTTTTTTGGAGAGTTTTGTTTTTGTCATGTTTTCCATGGCATGTTGCTTTGTAGCACAAGGATCCTACATTTAGTGGTAAGCCAGGGAGCTTAGTTGGTCTCTACTCTTTTATGTCTTTGAGGTGCAATATTATTTAAAGCTTTCAGGAAAATCATACTGAATTTTTGAATGGCTTCATTTATGGAAAACATTTTAAAGAAGACCCGTTTAATGGCGTTTAAGTTTTTTATGAAGGTTTCAGGTTAATGCTTGATAGCTTGCAAGTCAATTTAAAGCATGTTATTTGACTTGATGTGGATAGTTCTGTTGATAAAGGTTTGGCAATCTGAGGAGCTGTATTTGTCAGGGTCAGAAACAATTATCCAGTTGATTAGGGTGCAGTTGCCATTTTTTAAAGTTATGATGAGTGGAGGTAGAGATAAGTGAATTGAGATCATATAGGAGGTTAAAAAGTTAGAAGCAAATATATGACAACCTGCATTCACATCTCCTAAGACCATTTTCAAGTGGTATGGTGTTTGATAACCAGTAGAGAATATTTTAAGGATGCTAATGTTATTTCAGGTGGATTACATATAGCTGTAATGCATAGGTGTTTATGACTGTTTAACTTCAAGAATATGATTAGAATCTCTGCATTTTGGAATTTGGGTACAGAAGTAGCATAAGGGGAGAGACTGAGCTGGTTTGGCTATATGGTAGTGACTCCATCTCCTTTTTTTCTGTGGCAGAACTGCTATGACAATACTATAACCAGGAGAAGTATTTTGGAATGTTTACTACTGACCAACTGGAAGGATGGGAGTGGGCAGAGAAAAGAAGAAACAATGGAACTGAGCTCTACTTATTCAGGTAAACATTTTGAACTTAGCTTCAAAATGTATAATTAATTTTATTAAACTGTTACAAAAGGGTTTTACTTTTGTTCTATTAAGGGACATTAAACTCAAGTTGCACACAAGGAAACTTAACTTGAGCATACCTTTTTCAAATAATAATGCCTTTAACTGCAGAGGTGAACTGTTACGATTGTCTATTGTATTTAACCCTCCCATTCTACCCCTATAGTTGTTTAAGAGAAATTAACTGAACATGATATTTGCAACTTGGAAAGTAAATGAAAAAGACATTCATTTAACTTATCAGAAGAAGAGAAGAGAATTTAGTACATTTTTTCCACTGAGAAATCAATAAGAATTATGAAACCAGGCAGAGGAGGTGGAGTGATATTAATGAGTAGTCCTGCTTATAGTGGAAAGATGTTTGAATTCTTGAATGATGGCACATTTTATAAGCAGGTTTTGAAGAAATAAATTGATCTTGCCTATAACAAATTTGATTTGTGGATGAATGATTTGAAAGATGAGTATGGTTTACTAGTGACTTAATGAATTTTTGACGGCATGTTAACCTATAAACCCCTCCATTTTTTGAATTTCAGTGGTTCACAAAGACAAAGATGATTGTCCTTTAAGACCAACTTTGGCTTCTTCTGGTTATAAGATAATACCACTGGCAATATTAGCGTATAAAAAGTGAATACATTTCAGCTAAGTCACATGTTCTTAAGGACTCATGTGATTTTTCTGAAGAAATTAACTTTTGTTGTATATAATGATAAAAGTGTGTTTGCAACAATAGATGTGAAAGATTTGTTTTCAGTAATTCCTCACAATATTGGTATTGAATGGTTTCATTAAGTTTTGTTGACTGATATGACATTAACCCATGAGGACATCTTAGTGTTGGTGGAATATTGGGATATTGTTTTAAAGCACACCTTTGCATATTTTGAAGTTAAGTTCTTTCAATAAATTAAAGGGATAGCAATGGGGGCTCTTCTGTACCTGTTTTTGCTAATATACTTATGTGGGTGTGTGAAAAGCAATTTATTTTTGATAGTCAATTTAGTTCTTCTATTTCTGCATACTTAAGATTTTTTGATGGTACTTCTATATTATGGTCTGATTCCTTGGAAACCTATAATGAATTGTTTCAGTATATAAGTAATACTTTTTTATTTTTTTTTAGTTGTAAAACATTTTGTAGAAAGAATGTACTTTTAACTAAGTTATTTTGTAATAACAAATGGAAATCTAATATTAAAAAAACTTTTGTAATAGGTATTTATATTTTTTGAATAGTCACCCCTTATGACAAAAGCAATACATAATTAAAGACCAGATGGTGAGGTTCTAAAGGCTTGTTTTAGATGACTATAGGCTTTTTCAAGAGCTTACTAAAGTCATGGATTTATTTCTTGAAAAAAGATTATCCCCCAATTTGTTTGTCTCCCTTATTTTAATGAAATATTACAAGGGAGCCCTATGAAATTTACAACTATTATAAATTATGTAGATTCTATACATTCTTGCATACAGAACAAACAAGTGATTTACGGTTTCTCCAAGGCCATTGTTAACTTTTAATCACAGAGCTGGGGGAAATGCAAAATATTTTTGAGAGGTATTGAATCTATGGAAAAGACTTCAAATGATCTTTATGTAGTTCACCCACGTATAAAGAGCATGTTTAAATGTGTTTCATGCTCTCAGTGCAGCTACATTTTAGATACTATTAATACTACCCTAAGGACATACCCAAAGGTTATTTCCCATAGTATGAAATATAATTGTGGGACAAAGGGAGTAGTATGTTTAGCTAGATGTTTAACATGTTCAGCTTTTTATGTGGGGAAAACTGAATAAACTTTGCAATCTAGAATCTATAAACATGTATATACAATTATGAGAGGTGATAAAATTAATGCTCTTAGTAAACATTTCTAAATGTGTTCTAATTTTTAAAAAAATTGTATTTCTATTTTTGAAAAGGTTTCTATTAATGAGAGAGGTGGTAACTGGGAAGAAGGACTTTATTGGTTCAACTTTGGAACAGGATTCATTTATATATTTGACAGTTGTCTTCTCTGCAGATATAAAAAAAATAGCTTGATACTGGTTGGGTCCCAGGGTATATACATTCATTAAGGAGTCTGTGTTCTGAACGGCCTTTGGCATGTACATAGGAATTAGTGAACAGTTGAATAAGTGAACAATTTTACAGAGTTGTATTGGCAGATCTTATTAAATGCAGGTGCAACACCAGATCTAAACAAACACATTTCAATCAGGAGGGTTCTGCAGCTTAAGTAGGTAAACAAGTTATTTATATTTTGGAAGACATGCAATATATATTATTTGATTTTTAAATATATTTAAATATTACATATATTTTGCTATTAGTGTTGCGAGACAATTTTAATGGTGTTTACCTTTAAAATATTTTAATATTCTACATTTAGTAATGATTTTTACATTCTTATTGGAAGATTATGTCATGTAGTTTTATTGGTTAGTGTTTTTTATGTGATATATTGCATTTATGTAGTTAGATCTGACAGAATTCCTTAAGTAGTGAATGAGAGCACTAAACTAAATGAATAAAGGAAATCTTGTGATTTTAAAAAGCTTATTATAGCATTTTTTGGGTTTTAACCGAGTCTCTATGATTGCTAGAAAGTCAATGGTATTGGAGGTGATCAAGCATGAAGTTCTGTTATTTTACTAGAGATACTACAGATGCTTATGACCATGAATTTTAGATTGCTACAGTGAGGGTAGTAATGATGAGGGGGGCTGAGGAAAGTTGTGGGCTGGTCTGGTCTCCGCAAAGTTATATTCTTGCGATATAGTGGTATAATAGCAGTAATTATGTTGTTGTGAGTTTTGTTTTTACCTTCATTTTGTATTGTTCAGGTAGGGGATTAGAATTTTAAATTTTGGGTATAAATTGATGGCATCCTGAAACAGGTACAGTGATATTAAGTTGGGAATGTCAGGTTTCATTAAAAAGACATATGGTAGAGGAGATGTGTATATGTTTGATAGTTGTAAGGTAGGTTATATAATGGGTGAGGACTGCAAGTTAGATGATAGAAAATATAAGGAAAGTTTTTAGACATGATAGGTAGTTAATAGATGGGGTGACAGTTGAAGGAATAGAGGTTGAAGTGGATGTAAACATAAATTGTAGTTGAAAAGGTAATAGGTTAGACTGGCTTTGAATATAGAAGCAAGTAGTTATGGTACATAATTGAATAAGTAGCTATGGTTTGTGATAGGTTGATTATGGTTGGAAGGCAGAGTCTTGCTATGTATAAAGGAAGAATAAGAAGGAGTAGGTGGAAATTGGGGTAGGGTAGGGGACATAAGTGAGCCCAAACAGAGTGATGGTAAAAGGAATGGGGCTCAACCCTGCTTGTATGGAAGCCAGACAAAAAAACAAATCAGTGAAATGGCCAGAAATCCCAAATACCGAGAATATATTGTGTCTTTTTATTTTATTTCTTTTTTAATTGGAAACAGGTGCATGATTAAATTGTTACAAATTAACATATGCTAGCTTATGCAAGCATTATTCAGGGGGATGTTTACATTGTTGCACTTCTCCAGCTGGTTCCTAATTTATCACTATTTTCAGCAGCACTGGCATATAATGCAGTGATAGGTGTTGCTACGGGGAACAATGGCTCACTTATTGTTGAGGAGAGTGGACCAGTTTGAATATATGAAGAATTCTGAGGAAGACTGGGTTTGCCAGTTGAAAGCGCTAAACCAGTATTGTTGTGGAATAAAGGATTCTCTTTTATCCCTCATGTACGAGTATTGTTTCCATCTGGTATCTACAGGTCTACATCAGTTTATTAATATATGAAGAATATGTTTGGGGGGTATTACTGGAATGGGAACAAAGGCACCGCCTCCAGCCAAGTAGCACTGCTAATTGTCCAAGAAAGGTTGCAGCATATGTTTAATTACAAGCAACTCTGTTGTAAATTACCACAGAGTATGGTATTGGGCAGCTCCAAGTGTAGCTACAGGGCAATAATATATCTCAATGTCCTGCCACTGATACAAATGGCATTTCTTTATAATAAGTAGGAGAGAAGTCTTACATTAATTTAGTCTTAATGTCCTTGGAGGCAGTGTTTTGCACATTTAGGGTTGCTCCTTTGCATGGTTATGTTTCAATTGTTCCTGTAAATCTGCTGTGAGGTGTCAGTCACTGTTTGTTTGGCCACAAGGGGTAAATAGAATGACATCTAGGGGTCTTGGCAGGAGCTTGTTAAACTGAAAATAAAAAGGAAGAGCAACTTACATTTGTACACTGTAAAAGTTTAAGGAGCTGATAAAACTGAATATTGTTAGGTAGCAAAGAGAGGTAAAATGTTAAGAAAGATGGACAGGACATAGAAACATGGGTCACCTATGAAATAAGAGTGAAGACATATAAGGGAGTTTAGGAATATACTGAAAAGGAGTGCCTAGCCTAATTGATATAAGTCATAATAACTGTTTCTAGCAAAGAAAAAGTGATGGCCAGGAAAGGCTTTTCCTGAAACCAAAAGTATTGTAGTATGACAAATCATGGGATTTAGAAAGTATACATGCTAAAGGGTTAGTGAGGATAGGAAATGTGGAGAGAGAAAAATACTTGTTTGTGGAGCGAGAAGAGCACTATAAAAAGGGAGATGACTTTCTATATTTCAAAGTGGATTGGATGGGCTGAGGGAAAGGAGTGTTGCAAACCTGTTGATACATGAGAGGAGAGGCCAGGGACTGCAGTGAATCCAGAAATCTTTCAAACTCTATAATTTAGTAGGAATTTATAAGTACAATACTCCAAAACAAAATGCTTAAAAATGTACTTTATTATACTGCTCTTCAGCTTGTCCTCTATTCTGTCCCTCATACTGTGACATCTTTCATCCTACCATGACTCAAGAATATGTCTCAGCATTTCTCCAACTCTGTCCCAAATACCTGTCAGTACTTCCTCTTCACACTCTACACACATTGCACCAAACATATTTAATATTACCTCTGACCTTTATTTCAAATATAGATGGATCAACTGTACTTCAACTCAAACCAAAGCAAAACTAAGTGCAAGAATCCTCTCCAGAAAACAAGTATGCATAATTCCACAATATACTAGCATCCATCTAAAATGAAATATACAGCCTAATCCTGGCCCCAACTATCACAATGAACGCAATGATAATTCTCTCCCACACTCTTCTCTAACCCAGCAACAGTCAATCCCCAACCATGGTGATCTAATTTTTACTGCAATAAATGTCAAAAGCATAAGAAGTAAAACGCTGAACTACATGCCTGGATTACCCAACATAAGCCTGACATTCTTACTGTAACTGAAACTTGGATTAAACCCACCATAAACAGCTCTGAAGTTATACCTTCCTTCTATAATATCATCCATAATGACTGTAGAAAGAGGAAAGCTGGTGGTATTGCTTTAATATTTCCCAACACCACCTTCCACATTTCCCCTTACAGCAAACCAATACAAACATTCAGTTCAGCAGAGCTTCTTATTGCTTTCCTCAAAATAAATAATTATAAACAAATATGTATTACTGTCCTTTACATCCCTCCTGGTGACAATACAGCTATACTGGAAGATATCCTACACTGGATATCCATAAAATTTCCACAAGAAAAAACACTACTAGGTGATGTGAATGTCATTTGGTTGGAAATAAACCCTAAACCCCCTTCATCTAGCATGAACTTATATTATTTCACACAACTAACAGCCCCACACATTATAGTAAGGCATCAAATTCCCTACTAGGCAGGATCGTAGTATCAGACCCTTATAAATACCACCACAGGAACAATGTCAGACTCTCTCAGTGATCATCTCCTGATCTATATGACCAGACATCTCACATATCCAGTTAAATAGCATATTTATAAAGCAACACATAATCTTTCCAAGTTTAACCCATTAATGTTTATTACTACACTATTATCTATCAACCAGAACTTACTAAAAATCCTTCCCTTAGACGATGCTATAAATGAATTCAATACAACTTTTCTAAATATCCTAAATAGCCTTGCATCTCCTAGAATGAAGAGATTAAAAACAAATAATGCAATCTGGCTATCCAAAAAGAGTAGAATGGTAATGCAGGATAGAGAAAAAGCATGGAAAGAATTGCAAAAATATAAAACACCTCAATATCATGAAGAAGTTAGAATGCTTCTCAATTGTACTAAAAAGCAAATAAATGAAGACAAAAACTATACTATAATAACGTTCAGAATAATACTAAACACAACCCTAAAAATTTTTGGACATTGATTAAAGAAATCTTGGATCCTGGCCAAAAATTCAAACCAACCCCCCCCCCCTGATAACTCACTACTTGAAACTAAAATACCGTTCAACTCTTATAGATAGTATAGCATCTCTAATCTAGGGTTACTCAACATATAATCCCAATCCTGCCCAAAAACCACATATCACCACATCTGCTTTTAACTTCAAACCTGAACCCACATCCTACATAAAATTACACTTAAACAAACTTAAACTGTGTGCTTCTTCAGCTGATGACCTTCCAAGCAAGTACCTAAAAATAGCAGCCAATAGCATTGCCTACCCTGTATCAATATAAATTAGCCAATCCAGGAATCCCACATTCCCTCTCTCTGGAAAAAGTCCATCTGCACAAAGCAGGAAATTCAACAGATATTAATAACTTTAGACCTATAGAAAAGTTATCTCCCCTCAACAAAATACTTGAAAAATGTATTCAAAAACAATTGCTAGGTAATCTCCTGCAGGAAGAACTCCTATCCTCTGCACAACATGGCTTTTGCCTTTCCCATAGTACTAGCACTGACATTCTTACCTATATAGATACTGTCAATAAAGCTAAAGATAATGGCCAGATAGCCTGTTCCATACTTCTGGACTTGTCAAAAGCCTTTGACACAGTTTGTCATAGCAAACTTCAAATGTCTGTACTAGGTCTCTCTTAGCCCACTCTTTTGTGGTTCAAAAGCTACCTGTCCAACAAGTATCAATCAGTAAAATCGCACTCCACACTGCATCCTTACCTCCCAGTCTCTACAGGTGTACCACAAGGCTCTATCCTCGGTCACCTCCTGTTTAACATTGTCACCAACACATCCACACAACAGGCCACCATAATACAATACGCAGATGATTCCTCTCTCATTTGCACATCTGACAACATGGTATACCTCCAAAAAATTACTCAGGAAGCTTTAACAGCCACTGAAACATGGCTTTGTAACTTACAACTCATGCTCAACCCAAAAAAGACAAAATTGTTACTTTTTTTTCAAAATCCCTCTCTCGTGAAAAAAAAATTAAATTCTTCTCTCTTGATAATACAACCATTAAAGTCACTTCTCATTGTAAACTATTAAGGGTGATAGTGGATGATAACCTTACATTCAACCTGCATATAAAAAATTCCATAAGAAAAACTCATCAAAAACTAGGGAGACTTTACAGAGCGAGAAACGTTCTCACCAACGCTACTAAAACTACACTTGCCACTATTTATCTCCACCCCACACTTCATTATGGTGCCCTCATCCTTACTAATCCCAAGGCTTCACAAAAATTAAAACTTCAACAGTCCTATATTTGCTGCAAATAATCCTTTCAGAACCCACCACTGTATAGCACTAAAAAGCCTACATTGGTTAGTACTGCCTCATCAACTAATATATACACAGCTTCTTACCGCCTATAAAATTTTCCAGCATCCATCTGCCTGTCCAGCACTAAAAACCATCCTACACGACTATGTTCCCAGTAGGTCATTGTGAGCCTGTAACCAAAAACGCCTGTCTGTCTACAAATCTATCAAATCTGCTGGGCATTGTCTATACTCACACAAGGTTGATAAGGCCTGGAACTCCTTACATGCATCCATAAGGTCAATACCTACCCTCCCACTCTGAAAGACATCCCAGCTAAAGTCTGTCTCTGTTCTTGCTCAAAACCAGGATAAACGATATGCTTAGATGTGAGCAACTACCTTTGCATTCCTTACCTCCTTTCTTACTCTCCATTCTTCACTTACTTGCTTACTTCTATCAAATTCTCTTTACTGACTTTCTCTCTGAACATACCGTAAGCCTGTTTTTCCTTCAATTGATATTGCAATTCCTATTTGAATTAGACTAACTTACCTTTAATTTCTCTATAAACTGTCTAAAATTTCTATAAATATCAAATGATTGTGTTCTAACTTGTATCGATTCTTAACCAATGTTTTTATATTATCATTAATTTGTCATAATTATTTAAACTCCAGATGTTTTATTTTTGAAGATTGCAAAATTATTGTTTTTTTAATGTTTTGTAATAATTTGGAGCTTTTCTCCCCAGGGCTCTGCTGAAAATGGCTTTCTACCAAGCTGGACTTTCCCAGTAGTCAAATGTCAATAAATAAATAAAAAACCTACTTCTCATTCCGAAAACACCTTTGATTTTGTTAGTATGTATGGCCAACATATACTTACAGTTATGAAAAGGACTGGTCTCAGCATGCACAAATATGTATCAGTTGCAAGATATATGCTTTTGTGTACATTTCTATCATAATAAGACTATGCAACTTTACAGTGGACAAAGCATCTCCAACACACACATTATGTGACTCTGACCCTTTTGTGGATGCCTTTAGGTTGTTCAATTAACTCTAATACAAAGAGAAATTCGACAAACAGATAAAATAACTTCACTTTAAGGCAGTGGTTTGTGACGAACATGAAGCATGACTACAAAGAAAGAGTGTAATCACTTACTCTGGGACTTGGGCTGGAAAGTTTAGTGTACTTCCCTAATTTAAAAATGGCACTATGTTCCCTGAAGAATGCAAAAGCCTCATACAAGTTGTAGGGGGTGGGGTGCCAGCTGACCTAATAGTAGGAAAACAGCATGTGATATCCCGCCAACCCCTCTTATGTTTCCAGCTGGCCTAATAATAGGAAAGCAGCATGTGATTCTCCACCAACCCCTCTTGGGGTGCCAGCTGGCCTAATAGTAAGAAAGCAGCATGTGATACCTTATCAACCCCTCTTTGGAAGCCAGCCAAAAAAGCAATCTATGAAACAGTCAGAAATACCAAATGCCTAGAATGTATTATTTTGTCTTTTTATTTTATTTCATTTTTAATGGGAATGTAGTACTTCTTTTCCACAACTGCAGCCTTCCAGCAGGCTGTAAAAGAGCACCATTCTCACACATCTAACAATGATGTAATTCCTCTGTAAACATCACCAGTAATATTTAAAAAGGCCCTTATGGTCATTATTGTAGCACACTCCTACAAACCTGTGTCAGAAACCTCCTCCCTACAATAACACACCATACTCAACAAATGGGGGAGTACCAATGTTGCCCATTTGCTCTATCATTTTGATGAAGTGTGCCTGGTAAATAATTCTTCAGTGAATATACAGTGGAAAAATTGTCCTACTTCACACTTAGAAACCATGCTGGGCATAAGTTTAGGCTCCTACCAAATGACTATAGCAGGAATGGACCATTTACCCAAGTATATGTCATTTCATAATCTAAGTGATACATAATAAGGATTCATAGTAATTAATCAATATTAGTGTGATTGCAACAAAAAAAAAGAAAAGAAAAGCTGACAGTGGAAAAGATGATCATTAAAAAATGAAAAGCAAGAAAAGCGGTTTTGCATCACACAATGATTTGCCACCATTTCTCTAAATATACTAATTCTGAGATCAGTCAGTCTTAGGGGTATTTGGGAATTCCTTAACCTCAAGGTTTTACGATGTCAACAAAGTCAAGTCACACAGTGTGACTAAGTGGAGCTCGACAGAAAACATTCAACTAATCCTATTAAAATGCAAGTCAGGTTAATTTAATCCATGTGTCCCAGATAATAATTACAGTCTTGTAGTAACCTATTGCTTAATTGCAGTTTTCTTTCAGATGTGGTAGCCTGGAGTCAGTTTGAGTACTATAGGAAGTCTCCCCTATATAGTGAGTGTGTGGGGTGGTGAAGCCCTTTGCAAAAAATAGTCTTTAAAATGTCTTTTTAACTTTATTGAGTACCAGTTCTGCTGACTAGCTACATCAGAACAGTCTTTAATGAACATGTCTTCAGTGAGTGGTCACACATATCCACACTATTGAATGGCCAAGTCTTATAGAAACCCAGGGTAAATCCATTGCCATTTACAGAGTTTACTAGACAAAGGGGGAATGTATCACAAACACACACACACACACACACACACACACACACACACACACACACACACACACACAAGTCACCAGTCTGCCTACTGTGTGACACCCTGAGAAAACCCCATGCAAATGCAGGGAGAAGATACAGTCTGCACAGTAGAAATTCCAGCTGAGAAACAAACCAAAGGGCATGCTGCTGTGAGGCTTCAGTGCTGCTCACAACACCATGGTGCTGTCCTCATTGGGTGGTACCTTATTTTGTATTACTGTTTTGTATAAAACATTCATATGTATTATCCATGCTGTATGGTACTGCTGTTTATTTTCTTCCATTGACCGACAATTTTTGATAATTCAATCCAGTTATATGTTTATTATGAGGACAGACTATGAAATTAGTGTACTTTGATAATTTGCACTAAACTCATATATACATATATTCATGCTATAATATTATCTGTACTACTTAGGTGAAGGTCATATTGTGTGATATATCTTAACAGTAATACTGAAACAGCTTCTATAATTGTATAGTTTCTAATGTCTGCTGACTATGTGTTTTAAATGTAGGCTGCTGTACATGTACATATTGTTAGTCTATCTGCACCTGTAAAATATGCTTAACAGTCTCACTCTATTCATCCACATTTCTGACTACTCTGTCTGCCTCTGAACTACCCTTAACCAACAGCTAGACCTGGTTTACTACTAATCTATATTAACAGTAAGCATCCTCCCATACTATGAATGCTCCATCTTGCCTCCCTTTCTGTCTTTTTTTCCCTTATCTATGTTGTTCAGTTAGTTGCTTGTCTCATTCACTTATTTCACCTCTCCTTTCATCCCGTCTTCTCCTAGGATGCAAAAGTCTATAAATCACCCAACGTGAATTTCAAGTGATGCCTATGCCACATTTAGTGCCTTAAATCTCTGGTATGCAGCACACCAGCATAAAGTAAATGATTAAATTTTATCATTCTCCTGTAATCTATACGTTCTTTGTAAGGCTCTCTGCACACAATTAGGCACCACCTTTACTATCACCATTCTTCTTCATCTCTATTTCTCTGCAAATACTTGCCCCCCCCTTAAATTTCCTTCCTTCCTTTTTACCTCCTCTCACTGCATTGTGTTAACGCTGTGATATCTAGAAAACCCTACCTTATACTACAGCTTAATACCTTGCATTTCTCTTCCTTTTATCCTTTCATGTGCACTCCTGTCATTAAATATTCTATAATAGTCTAACTACTGATTAATTGTACTCTCTGTATAGTTCCAGTGATGGGATTCTGCTGATAGATTCAGTCTGGTTCTGTTCTTCCCACTCCGTTCACTCCACTGACTCTGCTCCCCTCCCTGCTCCTATATCCCAACTGCCCCCAGAGCCTCTATTCATACACCTGGCAAAGCACTCACTCTAATTTCCTTATCCAGTTATATAGACTTCTACGCTGTCCATCCTCACATAACATTCATAGCTTACATACTTTTATTTAATCCAAATTGATCTGCCTTCTCCTTTCTCCATCGCTTTGAATCTCATTTCTCCCTACTATAATTCTTTGCATATTACTATACTTCAGTCCTCCCTATACAAACACCACCTCTAACTATCTTACATTAACTACAGGCTTACTTCCTTCGCTCCTACTACTCCTATATTTTTCACTCCACCTGTTAATACACACATCAAACTAACACAGCACCATAAATGTACTATTGATCAATGACATCTCCCCTCCATGTATCACAAATTTTACCACAAAACACCTACATGAACTGTCAAAGCCCAACATGAAGACAATATATTTCCAACCTTACCTTAAGCTGCTCACATATCACTAGTTAACATACATCTCTACTTACACCTGATATTTAATTCTAACATATAAATACCACTTCTGCTATTTGTATACCCACCCTCACACTAGACATGCCCATCTTAACATCCCTAACATCTTTACTCTTAATTCTCAGCCTCGCTACAACTATATTCTCACATACCCCCATTCACCAATACACATCAGTAACCACCTCTAACCAACTCCCAAATAAACAACACAGCTTCTCACATATCCCTACTCAGCTTTTCCCCTGTACTCTCCCATATTATTCAATACACAAATTGGCCTCCTTGCCTCCTATGAAACCACACGATACCAGTACCATTACCTACGTATAAAAAACATATTCCATGGTACTCATTTCTCATCATTTATCTACTCAAAAGTGATGACATACATTCTAACCCAGGCCCAGCCTTTAATCCAACACCCAAAAGTAACCACAAAGATTTAAACATACTAACACTGAACCTTAGAAGTATATGTAATAAAATAGTCCCACTGCATGCCTGGATTGATCAAAATAAAATTGACATATTAACACGTACCAAAACATGTCTACACCCCAATGTAAAAGAATTGTAAATAATACCTCCAAACTTTGCAATAACCAGATGAGATAGAGTTAAAAAGAATGGGGGAGGGATAGCCCTTCTATATCCCTCTGCACTCAGTATTACACCCTACACCAGTAATATTCCCCCCTCTTCTAATGCTGAGGTACTAATCTCTTTTTGAACCTCAACACAACAAAAAATAATTTGCATAATAGTAATATATATCCCACCAGGTCACAATATACCAGTGTTGGAAGATATATTATCCTGGACATCCCATACAATATATTATTAAATAATAATCTTAGGAGACGTTAATATAGACTGGCAGATCTTTGCTTCCAACTCCCCCATAAATAGAATCAATCTGAATGTTTTTTCACAGCTTATCAATAGTCCAACAAGATACAGCAAAGATCTTACCTGCCAACCCATCCTAGACTGGATCCTAGTATCCCACCATACAAATTATCCCTCTTCAGGTACACTGTCTATTTCCCTGACCGATCATCTGCCAGCTTATGCCATTAGAACAAACTACCAACAACTAAGAGTATACACTGTAAAATCAGTTAGGAATTTAACTAAGTTTTGCCAGCATAAATTCAACAATCTCCTACATGAAAAGACTGGACACCCCTTAAATTACTACCCCTTATGATGTTGTACTATAATTTAATAACACCTTCCTTTACATAGTTAGTATCCTAGCCCCCATTTGTATGAAAAGAATCAAAAAGAACTCAGTTCCATGGCTCTCTAAGGAATGTAAGCACCTGAAGAAGCAAAGGGACCTAGCTCAAAACACTCCGTAACAAAGTGACAAAATTAATCAGCAAAGATAAGAAATCATACTATCCCCAGCATCAACTCCAGCATAAAACAAACCACCAAAAATGTTGGGGGTCCATATCTAGTCTACTTTACCCTGGGAAAAATAGAGATCACACCCCATCACCTGATGCCCCTCCATCACAAATAGCCAAAAACTTTAACAAGCATTTCATAAAATCGATATCAGATCTATTAACTAACACCCCTAACACTGGACCCCCCACCCTTCAACCTATTTAGGCACCAATCCTATACCATCTACTACCTCTAACTTTATAATTAATAACCCTCCACTCAACAAAATGTCATACAAACCCCATTCTCATTTTAGCCCTTACCCACAAACATCATAAAGAAACTGCTACAAAAACTAAAATCCTGTTCCAACTCAACTGATAATCTTCTACCACACTACCTCAAACTGGCTGCCAACTTAATCACCTACCCGAACAGTATCCTTATTAATAGGTCTTATCTAAATTTGAAGTACCGACCATATGGAAACAATCTCACATCATCCCAATCCACAAAGGAGGCAACTCTACTGAACTAACCATTTTTTGTTCTATATCCATCTTGTCACCCATATGCAAAATTCTCGAGAAAGGTATCCATCAGCAGATAATGCAATACCTATTGCAAAACAATCTCTTAACCCAAACCCAACATGGTTTCTGACCCATCCACAACACATCTACAGCCCCATTATTTTTTACAGACACTGGGAACAAGGCCAGAAATGCAGGCTGCTATACAGCCTTAGTATTCCTTGACCTCTTTAAGGCCTTTGCCACAGTCCCTCACTCCCTACCACTAAATATGCTGTCTAACTTAGGCTTCTCACATAACACAGTAAAATGGTTTCAGAGCTACCTTAAGGATCATAAACAAGCAGTGAAATGGTCTAACAAACTATGACCCTTTCTCCACAACCCTACTGGAGTTCTTCAAGGCTCCATCCTCGGAACTCTACTCTTCAACATTTTTACTAACAACTTTCACACTTCCCCCACCCTGGAACACTCATTCAATGCACTGATGATTTCACCATAATCTGTACTGCTCAGTCACTACCAGAACTGCTTTCAAAAACTCAGCTGTCCTTTACTGCATTCGAATCAAGGCTGCAAAATGCCCAACTTCTTCTTAGTCCAAAGAAGACTATATTATCTTCCTTGTTTCTATAGTGGTGAGTATCCTCCATCTTTCATGTGGGAGACTGGTGTTCAATTCCCTGATGGAAAGCATGTAGGTCTTTTTCCTGGGAGGTTGGTGCAATAGTTAATGTGCTTACCTTACAGACACAAAGTGCAGGGTTTGATTGTTACGTGGGTAATTGACTAGGCTTAAAATGGCTCACTATGGCAGTTAG
This sequence comes from Protopterus annectens, assembly GCF_019279795.1. Classification (NCBI taxonomy): domain Eukaryota; kingdom Metazoa; phylum Chordata; order Ceratodontiformes; family Protopteridae; genus Protopterus; species Protopterus annectens. The sequence continues at coordinate 992,655,844 of NC_056732.1, read as the reverse complement.
CCTAGTACTAATCTATGAATCTAATAAATCTGTAGTACTCTTCTGCCCCAAAAACACACCCCCTGTCATCGATCATTTCAACATCTTGGCGTCTGACAATACTGTCATAGAAATAGTGATGGAAACAAAACTTCTAGGATTAATCATTGACAATAAACTTTCCTTTGACCACCATATACAGCAAAATATAAAGAAAATTCATAAAAAACTAGGACTGTTATATAGATACAAACATTTCTTAACTACTGCAACCAAAGGTCCCCTAGCAGAAACCTTTTTACTTCCCTCCCTTCTGTATGGTGCCCCTATTCTAACTAATTTACAAACTTCTACCTTAAGCAAGATGGAACAGTGCTACAACAAAGTTGCAAAGTTTGCCACAAACTCTAAATATCACAAGCACCTCTGTAAAACACTACTAGAACTAAATTGGCTTGAACTTCCCAACCAACTTGCTTTTATTCAGCTATCCACTTTCCACAACCTTATTTTCAAGCCTACTGCCTGCCTTGCGCTAACGAACTTAGTCACGCTTTACACACCAAATAGATCCCTATGATCAGAAGATAAAACTCTCTTAGTTATCTCAAAACCCACAAAAAAAAAAAAAAAAAAAAGGTCACTGTCCGTATTCATATTCTGTCTGTAAACTATGGAATTCACTACCTCTAGCTACCAGGTCTATGCCTGCCCTGACATGCTTTAAAGCCTCTTTAAAAATCATCTCAAAATTACATGGCTCTGCTCCTGTATAAAT